>NC_084569.2:8637458-8849958 GCF_033978685.3 Nerophis lumbriciformis
AGAAAAAGGCCTGGTTAGGCTTTGTGTATAGCAGTATGTGTGCTGTATATAGTGACATGACATATAATCATGTCATGTGTGCCTTCCTTGGGTGAAGCCAGGTTTACAGCTATGTTGTGACATGTTGTTATTATGCTGTTTGTTACTTATGTATGTTATGTTACAGCTATTTAAAATAGTTTTGTCAATTTGTTCTGGCCCAAAATAAATTGGCCCTTTGAAACATATTTGTGTGTTGTATGTAGACCACATTGCTTAGCAGAGTTCAGTGATGCAAATGTATGTCAAATTGATCAACAGATTGTATTATTCTCCAGTGCAATAACAGTACTGAAATGAAGGCTAAAAGGGCATTAATGGGAGCCTTAAATAAAAAAATAAAAAAAGAAGTAACTAAATAGTTACTTTTCACATTAACACAATACGTTTTGGTGTAAGTAACTGAGTTAGTAACTGAGTTACTTTTGAAATAAAGTAACTAGTAACTAACTAGTTACCGGTTTTCAGTAACCAACCCAACACTGTTTATTGTCAGGTTCAAACACTGATGACATCTACTAATCAGACAAGAAGCAAGGAATCATGCAGAGACAGAGTTCATTTTAGCTCATGAGGAGAACGCATGGAGCTGAACACTTAGTCACAGCAACAGTAACTGTAACTAGTTACCGGTTTTCAGTAACTAACCCAACACTGTTTATAGAGCACAATTACAAGGCAATTTAAAGTGCCTTAATGTGTTTTTTAACTAAAATTCCTAGTTTGTGAACCCGTTCTCAAACAATGGCAATAAAAACGATTCTGATTCTGATTCTGATTTTACGGAAAATTACAAGGAGGCCAAAATCATAAAAACACTCATAATTCCATTTGGGGCGGCTCGGTTGGTAGAGCGGTCGCAGTAACTTGAGGGTTCCAGGTTCGATGTCCGCTCACGCCATCCTTTTCTACTTTGCATCAGTCCATCTTTGATGAGCTCGGGCCCAGCGAAGCCGGCGGCGTTTCTGGGTGTTGTTGATAAATCGCGTGAAGCGCTTTGAGTCTCCGGAGAAAAAGCGCTAAAATTGTCATATGCACAATTAAATAAATAATGTTTTCAACCTGGATTTGAGCATTGCCAACGTTGAGGCCTGTCTCACATCTTCTGGAAGACTATTGCAGATTTTAGGAGCATACAACTGGAACGTAGCCTCGCCATGTTCAGGGAGACAACTCCCTGAGGTTCTCAGAGCTGGAGATGGTTCACATGGTTCCATCATGTCAGAGATGTACTTCGGGACATGATCATGAAAATACTTGTGCACAAGTAGAGATGTTGTAAAGTCTACTCTCTGAGCAACAGGAAGCCAGTGCAGTGACCTAAGCACTCGACGAATGTGGTCACATTTCCTGGTTCTAGTCGGGTCTCCAGCAGCAACATTCTTGATGTTCTGCAAATACTGTAAAACAAATACTAACAGCAGCTAAAGTTTGCTTTGCAAGTCAAGTAACCTCGGCTTAAACATCCTTACTGTTCTCTTGCTTACTAATTCATTGCAATAGTACACCTTTTAGGATTTGATGGATTCCATGTTTAAATACCACAAAACCCAAAACCAGTGAAGTTGGCACGTTGTGTAAATGGTAAATAAAAACAGAATACAATGATTTGCTAATCCTTTTCAACTTATATTCAATTGAATAGACTGCAAAGACAAGATATTTAATGTTCACACTGAGAAACGTAATTTTTTTTTTGCAAATAATCAATAACTTCAAACTTAATGGCCACAACACATTGAAAAAAAGTTGTCACAGGGGCATTTTTACCACTGTGTTACATTGCCTTTCCTTTTAACAACACTCAGTAAACGTTTGGGAACTGAGTGAAACTTTTCAGGTGGAATTCTTTCCCATTCTTGCTTGATGTACAGCTTAAGTTGTTCAACAGTCCGGGGGTCTCCGTTGTGGTATTTTAGGCTTCATAATGCGCCACACATTTTCAATGGGAGACAGTCTAGGACCCGCACTCTTTTGCTATGAAGCCACGCTGTTGTAACACGTGGCTTGGCATTGTCTTACTGAAATAAGCAGGGGCGTCCATGATAACGTTGCTTGGATGGCAACATATGTTGCTCCAAAACCTGTATGTACCTTTCAGCATTAATGGTGCCTTCACAGATGTGTAAGTTACCCATGCCTTGGGCACTAATACACCCCCATACCATCACACATGCTGGCTTTTCAATGTTGCGCCTATAACAATCCGGATGGTTAATTTCGTCTTTGTTCCGGAGAACACGACGTCCACAGTTTCCAAAAACAATTTGAAATGTGGACTCGTCAGACCACAGAACACTTTTACACTTTGCATCAGTCCATTTTAGATGATGTCGGGCCCAGCGACTGGGTGTTGTTGATAAATGGCATTTGCTTTGCATAGTAGAGTTTTAACTTGCACTTACAGATGTAGCGACCAACTGTAGTTACTGACAGTGGTTTTCTGAAGTGTTCCTGAGCCCATGTGGTGATATCCTTTACACACTGATGTCGCTTTTTGATGCAGTACCGCCTGAGGGATCGAAGGTCCGTAATATCATCGCTTACGTGCAGTGATTTCTCCAGATTCTCTGAACCTTTTGATGATATTACGGACCGTAGATGGTGAAATCCCTAAATTCCTTGCAATAGCTGGTTGAGAAATATGTTGTTCTTAAACTGTTGGGACAATTTGCTTGTTGACAAAGTGGTGACCCTCGCCCCATCCTTGTTTGTGAATGACTGAGCATTTCATGGAAGCAGCTTGTATACCCAATCATGACACCCACCTGTTCCCAATTAGCCTGTTCACCTGTGGGATGTTCCAAATAAGTGTTTGATGAGCATTCCTCGACTTTCTCAGTCTTTTTTGCCACTTGTGCCAGCTTTCTTTGAAACATGTTGCAGGCATCAAATTCCAAATGAGCTAATATTTGCAAAAAATAACAGTTTTCCAGTTTGAACGTTAAGTATCTTGTCTTTGCAGTTTATTCAATTGAATATAAGTTGAAAAGGATTTGCAAATCATTGTATTCTGTTTTTATTTACCATTTACACAACGTGACAACTTCACTGGTTTTGGGTTTTCTACTAAAATGCACCATTTTGCATACTATATAACAAAATATTGGACATTCCTGATGAGAAATGTATTTTAGTTCCTTGGTATCCTCCATCACAACCACACTTTGCATGATTTAAAAATATGAAGAGGCTTCCTGAATACAATCCATTACAATGTTATTTAAAGAAGATTGCAACTGACACACAAAATGGTCTCCATTCCTGAAAGTTTGTAAAAAAAAAAAAAAGAAACAGTGAGGAAATTATCTGCTCCGATTAACTGATGAAGAAGGACGAGCAGAGGGAGGAGGAGGGTGAATTCAGTGGTGATGGGATAGGAGGGTGTGGGGACTTTCTTTGGGTTTGATGACAAGACGCGTCAGGTTTAGTCCTTGCACAGAGCATCACAGACCTCCGAAGAGAGTGTTGGGAGTAACTTGGAGGTGCAAAGAATAGACGACAGCAAAGGCAAAAACAGGTTAGTCGCTCTTTTTTTGCAACAAATCAAGGCTTGTGAGATGAATCAACGTGTTTGCAGCTAATTGTTTATGTTCTAAAGCAGTGTTTTTCAACTAGTGTGCCATGAGATATTATCTAATTTCACCTATTTTGGTTAAAAATATTTTTTGCAAACCAGTAATTATAGTCTGCAAATGATGTGTTGTTGTTGAGTGTCGGTGCTGTCTAGAGCTCGCCAGAGTAACCGTGTAATACTCTTCCATATCAGTAGGTGGCTAATTGCTTTGTAGATGTCGGAAACAGCGAGAGGCAGTGTGCAGGTAAAAAGGTGTCAAATGCTTAAACCAAAAATAAACAAAAGGCAAGTGCCCCTAAGAAAAGGCATTGAAGCTTAGGGAAGGCTATGCAGAACGAAACTAAAACTGAACTGGCTACAAAGTAAACAAAAACAGAATGCTGGACGACAGCAAAGACTTACTGTGGAGCAAACACGGCGTCCACAATGTACATCTGAACATGACGTGACAATCAACAATGTCCCCACAAAGAAGGATTAAAAACAACTGAACTATTCTTGATTGCTAAAACAAAGTAGATGCGGGGAATAGCGCTCAAAGGAAGACATAAAACTGCTACGGGAAAATACCGAAAAAAGAGAAAAAGCCACCAAAACAGGGAGCGCAAGACAAGAACTAGGAAAACAGCAAAAAAGTCAAAATAAGTCACGGCGTGATGTGACAGGTGGTGACAATACACCTACTTTGAGACAAGAGCTATATTGATGCATGCATGGTTATGCTTTAAAGTCGTATCCAACAATTGCGAAAAATGACTTTTTACTGTCAACTGAGTTTCATTTTTTAATGATTTTTACTGGTGGTGTGCCTCCGGATTTTTTTTGATTTTTTTTTATTTTTATTTTTTTTTATATATATTTTTTTGACATCCAGCATCAGACATTCCTATCCATTACATCATATTCACATATATCATATATTTGTTGTCTGTCCTAAATGTCAAAATATTTTTGTTTATATCCCAACCATACCACCCCCCCCCCAAAAAAACAAAGTAATATCTACAAATACATCAATTAAATAAACAAAAAAGAAATAATACATTAATAATAATAATAATCAGAAATAAGATAGAAAAATATAAACAAATATATATATATATATATATATATATATATATATATATATATATATATATATATATATACATACATTAATAATAATAATAATCAGAAATAAGATAGAAAAATATAAACAAATACATATATATATATATATATATATACATACATACATTAATAATAATAATAATCAGAAATAAAATAGAAAAATATAAACAAATACATATATATATATATATATATATATATATATATATATATATGTATTTGTTTATATTTTTCTATTTATATATTTATTTATATATATATATTTGTTTATATTTTTCTATTTTATTTCTGATTATTATTATTATTAGTGTATATATATATATACATTATTGAAAATGTATATATATATATATACATTGTATGTATATATATATATATATATATATATATATATATATATATATATATATATATATATATATATATATATATATGTTATGATCCGCTGCCCGGATCATAGTTTGTTTGTTTTCTCGTCACATGTGTTTTCAGGACCTTGAGTTCCGTTTGTTTCTGTTGCCATGACGGCAGATTGTATACACCTGCCTCTGGTTAGTGTCCGGGACGCGCACCTGTTGCCCGGGCGCTAATCAGAGGGCTATTTAGTCTTTGCCCTGGCCTCACTCGGTCTGGCTTCCTAGTTTGTTCCCATACAACTGATAACGACTACTTAGATTTCATGCTATGCTATTTTTGCCTGCTAGCTCCCACGCTAGTCCTTTTGTTTTGCCTTTTGTGCTACGTGCATGTCTTTTGTTTGTTCATCGAATGATTAATATTTTAAATAAATCATTTTCCTACCTGCAATCTGTGTCCGAAGCCGTCTGCATCCTTGGGAGAACCACACCCGCATCACGATGCGACCAAGTCGTTACATATATATATATATATATATATACACATTATTGAAAAAATCTGTGTATATATATATATATACACAGATTTTTTTCAACGCAAAAAATGTGCCTTGGCTCAAAAAAGGTTGAAAAACACTGTTCTAAAGGGATTTTAAAATGCACATGGAAGGAAGAAGATCATGGTAGTAGAAAACTGTGGAAAATGGTGGCTGAAAAAAATTCACATTTTCATAAAATTTTACAAATTCCAATTATGTAGGTACCTCTGCAGACTTGTGACTGGTGCGTGCATGTGCGTGTTCCCCTCAGGCGAGCGCACAAAGAGGAGAGCATGGCATTTGCAGGGATGCTGCGAGATCAGGACATCGCCGCTGCCGTGCGCTCGTGTCAAGGTGAGTCACTCTTTGGCCACTCATGCGACGCCAAAAAAATCGAGCCCGCACTGTTGCACGCTCGTCAGGATCGCAGTACTGTGGGATGACGATAACATGATGGAGACCTCTCTAGTCCTATTCAGGAGGGTAAAGAGTTACACTGCAAAAACTGAAATCTGAGTAAGATTAAATATGTCAAATAAGGGTGATATTTGCTTATTTTCTGTCTGATAAGATCATTCTTCTCACTAAGCAGATTTTATGTTAGTGTTTTACTTGTTTTAAGTGTTTTGCTCCTAAATGATCTCAGTAAGATATTACTGTCACAACGTGGGCTATGGAGTTTTTGTTTTCCCAAGATGCAAGTGAATTTGGATCGGACATGGCTTGAAGGTGGGTACATGATTTATGTAAACACTACAACTACAAAGAAAAAGTACAAACGAAAAGCGCGCACAATGGCGGAGGTAAAAAAAACTTGGCGAATGAAAACAAAACTTGCACAAAGGCAGAAACTGAAGACGAAATAAAAAAAAACACTTACTGTGGCATGGGACCGTGAACAGGGCTTGAAACGAGAGGATAGCAGGTTTAGAAAAGATATGACACCAGGACGAACAACAGAAAATGAAAAGCTTAAATAACACAGACATGATTAACAACAGGTGCGTGACTCAAAACAGGTGCGTGACATGACAGGTGAAAACTAATGGGTTGCTATGGTGACAAACAAGAGTGCATAATGAGTCCAAACGTGGAACAGGTGAAACTAATGGGTAACCATGGGAACAAGACAAAGGAGTGAAAAGCCAGAAACTAAAGAGTCAATAACTAAACAAAACATGACTAAAACAAAACATGATTACACAGACATGACAATTACAGCTTGTTGCTGAGATTTGATGACCTATATTGAGTAAAACATGCTTGAAACTAGAATATCAACTGTTGCAAAGCTGTGTCATCAACACTCACAAGTATAAAACTACTTTTTTAAAGTAATAATTTCTTATTTCAAACATGTAAAAAAAAAAAAAAAAATCATGATTTTGACACAATTGTGTCTCACACTTAAAACGAATGACAGCCAAATGGACTTTGCGGTTTTATTTTCAATGAAACAATAGAAAATACGTACTTGTATAGTAGTACAGTTGGCACAGTACAGCAAACTGACAGTTAATATTTAAACATTTAACATTTTAAACAATTTTGAACAGAAATAGTTCATGCACATTCAGATAAATTCCTCAAAATTACAATAAAAAATGTTTTGGCCGGGGGCCGGGCTGTATATATGCGCACTAATTGACTGAAAGAGCACGCACTTGGCGCAATGATGTCATGTTGTCGATGGAAAAATGCATTTTTAGACCATATGATTTGCCTGAGCGGCTAGGAGACCCCGAGAGTAACAAGCGCTTGCCTTGTTGCCTTTCCATTAAGAACAATAAATTAGTTTTTAGTATAAATAAATGTAATGCCGAGCGCATATCATTATGTCAAGATAATGGCACTAGCATTTACTTCATTTAAGAATATTTTTCAACATATTGAGCAAAAAGGTCTCTTTTTTTTTTTTTTGTACCATGAAAACAGTGACGTGCGGTCACTAGAGGCAGGTGAGGCCCCGCCTCATCATGGAAAGAAAAAAAATGTAAAAAGAAAAAAATTAATTAAATTGTTATATGTATCCAGTGATTATACTATAAAGTTATTTTCCATTTAACTTCACCAGTTTTAGATTATTTTTATTCAAAATCGCTGAATTTTCACATTTGCCGTTCAAATACTGAGAAGAGACGGTGCGGTGATCAGCAGCCAGTTGAGGCACGTCACTCAGTGCCTCAACATGGATTGCGCAATGACTCGGCTAACTGCTGGCCTGCTGTGCAGTGAGACCGTATTGCTATATGAATTATATTATACATTTCCATAGTTTAGTTAGCTGAGGTATATAATGTACAGTGTATTTTGTCAACAACTGTATGTGTGTAAAGTATTTCTTGTGCTGAGCAATCATAAAACTGCTGCGATGACGCACTGGCTGAGGCTCGCGTAACCCCGCCTCCTGGTGCCGGTTAAGGCACCTCCGCAGCAGACTGCACCCCCCGACGGGAGCGCCACACCAACCAAAGCCCACACCCAAACCCTCCACGTGCAAGACCGAATCCACCCAAAAAAAGTCACTTAACAAGAAGCCAAAAAGTGCAAAAACAACATTGCTCGCGCCGGAGGAGCCGTGAACGACTGCAGGGACACAACATTAGGTACACCTGCAGACTGCAGCACGGATTTCATATTTCATTCATTCACAACTCCTCCAACACCAACATCACTGTTCCCGCACTTATAAGTAAAAGTAAGACCATAATAACCTTTTTTTTTAATTAAATGTGCTTTTTTGTGTGCTACAGTTTGTATGTGTAAAGTTAAAGTTAAGTTAAAGTACCAATGATTGTCACACACACACTAGGTGGGGTGAAATGTGTCCTCTGCATTTGACCCATCCCTTGATCACCCCCTGGGATGTGAGGGGAGCAGTGGGCAGCAGCGGCGCCGCGCCCGGGAATAATTGTTGGTGATTTAACCCCCAATTCCAACCCTTGATGCTGAGTGCCAAGCAGGGAAGAATGCTGGTATGAGCTTTTAAACATAACCCGTTAACTGCTGCCAATCAAATGGTGAATAAGATACTCTTTAGGGCTCATATGTTTGTAAATCTGACTGTGATGAAGTCAGTGCCTCACCAGCCATCAACCTCACCGCACGTCACTGCATGAAAAGTGCACTTGTTATTAGTAAGAATATACTTATTTTAAGGTATTTTTGGGTTCAATGAGGTTACCTAATTTTACTTGTTTTGGAAAGTCTTGACAAGCCAAATTTTCTTGTTCTATTGGCAGATAATTTTGCTTAGTTCAAATAAAATACCCCTCATTTTTTGTATTTTTTGTTTTTGTTTTTGGACACTGACTTTTTGCAGTGTAGGGAGTCTGCAGGTGCGTGACCCAGCAGCGTGTGACAACAGAAGTTAGTGTTAACGCAGATACAAACAATGCAGAGCAGCCCCATCGCATCCCAAAATTCTGCATTATTTATAGAGCAGTTATGTTTGCATGGAAGCTCAAAGCGTCGCAATGAAAATCTAACGTTGTCAGTGACTTTTCGCACTTTTTGAAAGACTTATTTGTTTCAATTTGAGATGAAGACAGGGTGAATTTTCTCTTCTGCCCTTAAGCCTAACATTGTTGTGAAAAGTGCTTTCTGAATGTATCTTCTAGTTGGAAATACACTATATTGCCAAAAGTATTTGGCCACCCATCCAAATGATGAGAATCAGGTGTCCTAACCACATGTGTATAAAATCAAGCACTTAGGCATGGAGACTGTGTTAGAATAATTGTTTCTAAATGATCACAAAAGCTTTGTATTACATTAAGTTCCTGGCAAGGGGATGGTAGCTGTCTTTGGGGCCTACCAGGAGGAAGGCTCGTAAAACTCCACTGTGACTTCAAAGCGGACAGATGGCAGGATCTGCCCAATTTCCAGACAAACTCTTTTTGAACTATTTTATGGAACTCTTTTTGAACTATTTTACGACCTCCTCCTTTGAACTGTTCGGTAACCAAAGGCAACGCTGTTTACGACCCACTTCCCTCTGAAAGCAGCTGTGGTCAGGTGGGGGGGAGAAAGTCAAATAAAGAAGGTGTCATGACTTGGTCCTGGGTGTTTGCTTTTCCGGAAGGCAACGGAAAGTTGGCTCGGGCGAGACGGGAATGTGAGTACATGATTGTACGGTAACAATTAGAGATGCTACCTCAGTAGAAGCATTTAAGTCCCATCTTAAAACTCATTTGTATACTCTAGCCTTTAAATAGCCCCCCAGTTAGACCAGTTGATCTGCCGTGTCTTTTCTTTTCTCCTCTGCTCCCCTGTTCCTTGTGGGGGGGGGCACAGGTCCGGTGGCCATGGATGAAGTGCTGGCTGTCCAGAGTCGGGACCCGGGGTGGACCGCTCGCCTGTGCATTGGCTGGGAACATCTCTGCGCTGCTGACCCGTCTCCGCTCGGGATGGTGTCCTGCTGGCCCCACTATGGACTGGACTCTTACTATTATGTTGGATCCACTATGGACTGGACTCTCACAATATTATGTCAGACCCACTCGACATCCATTGCTTTCGGTCTCCCCTAGAGGGGGGGGGGGGTTACCCACATATGCGGTCCTCTCCAAGGTTTCTCATAGTCATTCACATCGACGTCCCACTGGGGTGAGTTTTTCCTTGCCCTTATGTGGGCTTTGTACCGAGGATGTCGTTGTGGCTTGTGCAGCCCTTTGAGACACTTGTGATTTAGGGCTATATAAATAAACATTGATTGATTGATTGATTGATTTATTACTATAAAAAAAAAGGCGAAACGAAACACGTGCACAGTGGCGGAGAAACAACTTGGCTATGAAAACAAATACTTGCACAAAGGCAGAAACTATGAACAACAAAAAAACACTAACTGTGGCATTAATAAACAAAAACTTACTTGGCATGGACTAAAGTAGCAGCATGAAGGATGGACATGAAAACAAGTGTCAGGAATGTACAGAGCATAAATTTGGGATGTCGCCAGCAAGACAATCTGAAAACAATGAACTTAAATACTACAGACATGATTAACGAAAACAGGTGCGTGACTCAAAACGTGAAACAGGTGCGTGACGTGACAGGTGAAAACTAATGGGTAACCATGGAAACAAGACAAGGTAGTGAAAAGCCAGAAACTAAAGAGTCCAATAACTAAACAAAACAAAACATGACTAAAACAAAACATGATTACACAGACATGACAGAAGGAGGAGTGCAATCTTTTGGCAGAGCGTGGGTGACACTGTAAGAGGTTACAGGTCAACATGTTTTCTCCTCGATATTGAGTCCAAATTAAATTCTGCCTCTGTTTGATTCTTTGCCTCTTATCTTGTTTAATAGATGTCATCAGTGTTTGAACCTGACAGACTGTTTCTACAAACATTTGTGAAAGAAGTCAGTGATTTCCAGCGTGGAACTGTCATAGGATGCCACCAGTGCAACAAATCCAGTCGTGAAATTTCCTCGCTCCTAAATATTCCCAAGTCAACTTTATTATAAGAAAATGGAAGAGTTTGGGAACAACAGCAACTCAGCCACCAAGTGGTAGGCCACGTAAACTGACAGAGATGGGTCAGCGGAGGAATTATGGTGTGGGGTTGTTTTTCAGGAGTTGGGCTTGGCCCCTTAGTTCCTGTGAAAGGAACTTTAAATGCTCCAGGATACTAAAACATTTTTGGACAATTCCACGCTCCCAACCTTGTAGGAACAGATTGGAGCGGGCTCCTTCCTCTTCCAACACGAGTGTGCACCACTGCACATAAAGACATGGATGACAGAGTTTGATGTAGATGAACTTGACTGGCCTGCACAGAGTCCTGACCTGAACCAGATAGAACACCTTTGGAGATTGAGAGCCAGGCCTTCTCCACCAACATCAGTGTGTGACCTCACCAATGCGCTTTTGGAAGAATGGTCGAATATTCCTATAAAGACACTCCGCAACCTTGTGGACAGCCTTCCCAGAAGAGTTGAAGCTGTAATAGCTGCAAAAGGTGGACCCACATCATATTGAACCCTATGTGTTAGGAATGGGATGGCACTTCAAGTTCATATGTGAGTCAAGGCAGGTGGCCAAATACTTTTGGCAATATAGTGTATATTTACATGATTGTTTACTAAATATTGTATGTTAATCAAAATATTTTAGAAGTTTTGTTGGAAATGTGTGCTATTTTCTTGTTTTTTGTGATTATTTTTTTAAGTGAATATTAATGTTTTTTTCCACAAATTTGTAACATCCATCCATCCATTTTCTACCGCTTGTCCCTTTCAGGGTGGCGGGGGGGTGCTGGAGCCTAGCTCAGCTGCATAATTCAAATAATTAATATATTGTCTATGGCAGGGGTCGGCAACCCGCGGCTCTGGAGCCGCATGCGGCTCTTTAGCGCCGCCCTAGTGGCTCTCTGGAGCTTTTTCAAAAATGTATGACAAATGGAAAAAGATGAGGGGAAAAATGTTTTTTGTTTGTTTTAATATGGTTTCACAAAGCTCCCTAATTGTTATAAAGCACACTGTTTATATTAAACATGCTCATACTTGCCAACCTTGAGACCTCCGATTTCGGGAGGTGGGGGGTGGGGGGCGTGGTCGGGGTGGGGCGGGGCGTGGTTAAGAGGGGAGGAGTATATTGACAGCTAGAATTCACCAAGTCAAGTATTTCATATATATATATATATATATATATATATATATATATATATATATATATACATCCTGAAAATATGCAAACAAAACTGTGTTTAGATACTTCAAACTTGCATAAATAAATCTTAGTGAATATAACATAACTTGGCTTCTGAGAGCTTCAAAATGTAATGAATAAAATGCTAAAGTTGTTGATAAACAAGCAATTATTTTAATAATTAAATATGGTCATTTTAAATGAATTATTATGATAATTTAAAATTAATTATTTCAAATATGTTTATTTTAATGTATAATTCTATGGCTGAATGCAATAAGGAGTCAGAAAAAATACAAATAAAAATACAATAAATGTTGATTATTTTAGCAAAATATAGTAAAAATGTATTTAGATTTTTTTTTTTAATTAATAAATATATTTATTTTTAGGTAAGATAAAACATAATAATACAATTTATCTCTAGTCTGGATGATTTAGTTCTTGTCACCTTGTTGTCCTAAAAGGCTGTCCTCACTCAGGTCCGCATGGAGCTGGAGGGGGCGCGGCCTCCAGCTCCGGCTGAAAATCGGGAGATTTTCGGGAGAATATTTGTCCCGGGAGGTTTTCGGGAGAGACGCTGAATTTCGGGAGTCTCCCGGAAAATTCGGGAGGGTTGGCAAGTATGAACATGCTTCACTGATTCGAGTATTTGGCCAGCGCCGTTTTGTCCTACTAATTTTGGCGGTCCTTGAACTCACCGTAGTGTATAACTTTCTCCGACTTTCTAGGTCTAGGACGTGTTTTATGCCACTTCTTTTTCTATCTCATTTTGTCCACCAAACTTTTAACGTTGTGTGTGAACGCACAAAGGTGAGTTTTGTTGATGTTATTGACTTGTGTGGAGTGCTAATCAGACATATTTGGTCACTGCATGACTGCAAGCTAATCGATGCTAACATGCTATTTAGGCTAGCAATATTATGCATCATCATGCCTCATTTGTAGCTATATTTGAGCTCATTTCGTTTCCTTTAAGTCCTCTTAATTCAATGTATATCTCATGACACACGATCATGCATACTTGCCAACCTTGAGACGTCCGATTTCGGGAGGTGGGGGGGTCGGGGTGGGGCGGGGGCGTGGTTGGGGGCGGGGCTAAGAGGGGAGGAGTATATTTACAGCTAGAATTCACCAAGTCAAGTATTTCATATATGTATATATATATATAAGAAATACTTGACTTTCAGTGAATTCTAGCTATATATATATTTATTATATATATATATATATATATATATATATATATATATAAAAGAAATTCTTGAATTTCAGTGTTCATTTATTTACACGTATACACACACATAACACTCATCTACTCATTGTTGAGTTAAGGGTTGAATTGTCCATCCTTGTTCTATTCTCTGTCACTATTTTTCTAACCATGCTGAACACCCTTTCGCAGGTACCCATAAAGGTTTCGAGTACCACCAAAAAACTGAATCTCTGAAGACAGTATAAAAATCTGTGTTAAAGGTGTACAAATACTGTTTGTATAATAAGCATGTTATTTTTTTACAAATTAGGGTTAAGAGTTCAGTATTAAAAAAAAAAAGAAAAGAATGTGGCTTAAGTACAGTTTTTTAATTGAGCTGCTGCATTTTTTGGTTGGGTTGTTTATTTATTTTGAGTAACTTCTATACATTTCTAAAAGGGGAGGAATGTAATAGTGATCTATGTTTGTCTGTTGCCATCTCCTGGTGAATGTTGGCTATAGCGTACTGGGGTTACTTTTTGGTTGGCCAACGATTTACGTGGTGTTGCGCACCTGACTCACTCAGGTCCGCATGGAGCTGGAGGGGGCGTGGCTTCCAGCCCCGCCTGAATTTCGGGAGATTTTCGGGAGAAAATTTGTCCCGGGAGGTTTTCGGGAGAGGCGCTGAATTTCGGGAGTCTCCCGAAAAATCTGGGAGGGTTGGCAAGTATGCTATCATGTAATATGGCTTTTAATTTTTTGCGGCTCCATACAGATTTGTTTTTGTATTTTTGGTCCAATATGGTTCTTTCAACATTTTGGGTTGCCGACCTCTGGTCTATGGTGTAAGTTTATGGTTTATGATTTTTGTTTATTTGGAACATGCACACAATTACATCATGATACGTCACAATTTCCAGTTTCTCTTATCAACATGTTCAAAAAGGAGTAGGTAGAAGCAGAACTTATTTAATCTTACCCCTTTCCCATCACATAGCAATTGCTAACACGTTTGTCCACTTGCTGTTCTCAATTTATTCACAATATGCTCCATAAATAATAATATTAAAAAATAAATAAAAATGAGTGAAGTAAGTTGTTTCTCCTATAGTGAAATAAATACCATTATTAATAAGTTCAGAATGTTTATCATGGTTCTTCTTCTTTGTACTTTGTAAACACTAAAACTGGATCATATTAGGACACTGTTTGATTTCTTTACTTAATCCATTCCATAATTTAATTCCACATACTGATATACTAAAGGTTTTAAGTGTTGTACGTGCATACAAATGTTTTAAGTGAAATTTTCCTCTAAGGTTATATTTCTCTTTTGTTGAAAATAATTGTTGTAAATTCTTGGGTAGCAGGTTATAGTTTTCTTTGTGCATAATTTTAGCTGTTTGCAAATTCACTATATGGTTAAATTTCAATATTTTCAATTAAATAAATTATCCTTCTTGAAAATGGCTTTGCAAATACAGTCGTGGTCAAAAGTGTACATACACTTGTAAAGAACATAATGTCATGGCTGTCTTGAGTTTCCAATCATTTCTACAACTCTTATTTTTTTGTGATAGAGTGATTGGAGCACATACTTGTTTGTCACAAAAAACATTCATGAAGTTTGGTTCTTTTATGAATTTATTATGGGTCTACTGAAAATGTTGGGTCAAAAGTATACATACAGCAATGTTAATATTTGCTTACATGTCCCTTGGCAAGTTTCACTGCAATAAGGCGCTTTTGGTAGCCATCCACAAGCTTCTGCTTGAATTTTTGACCACTCCTCTTGACAAAATTGGTGCAGTTCAGCTAAATGTGTTGGTTTTCTGACATGGACTTGTTTCTTCAGCATTGTCCACACGTTAAAGTCAGGACTTTGGGAAGGCCATTCTAAAACCTTAATTCTAGCCTGATTTAGCCATTCCTTTACCACTTTTGACGTGTGTTTGGGGTCATTGTCCTGTTGGAACACCCAACTGTGCCCAAGACCCAACCTCCGGGCTGATGATTTTAGATTGTCCTGAACAATTTGGAGGTAATCCTTCTTTTTCATTGTCCCATTTACTCTCTGTAAAGCACCAGTTCCATTGGCAGCAAAACATAATACTACCACCACCATGCTTGACAGTTGGAATGGTGTTCCTGGGATTAAAGGCCTCACCTTTTCTCCTCCAAACATATTGCTGGGTATTGTGGCCAAACAGCTCCATTTTTGTTTCATCTGACCACAGAACTTTCCTCCAGATGGTCTTATCTTTGTCCGTGTGATGTTAGATGAAAGAAAAATTTAGCTGTTTGGCCACAATACCCAGCAATATGTTTAGAGGAGAAAAGGTGAGGCCTTTAATACTAGGAACACCATGCCTACGGTCAAGCATGGTGGTGGTAGTATTATGCTCTGGGCCTGTTTTGCTGCCAATGCAACTGGTGCTTTACATAGTAGTATGACATGAAGTGAATATGAATACTTTTAGATATTTAGGGAAATTAAATAAAAAAATAATTTTATCTTTAATTGTGATCATGATTTCTAGTTATGTTAGGCCAGCAGAGAAGGCCTTGCTGCACCACTGCATGTTAACATTTCCGTTTGCATTCGTGCCTTGGGCAATGTTCATCTTGCTTTGTTTGTGTCAATGGTGTGATGACATAACCTTTAATGGTAAAAGACAGTGATGCACTACAGGCTGAATCTTAGTAAATGTCAAGGGTTGGAGAGTGAAAGTCTTCTGAGCGAATGAGTCAACGCCACATCTGTCCTGGCCGCTTTAAGATATTCACACTGATTGACTTTTTCTATGTAATTATACGCAGCTTCGGGCAGCTTCAACTACAAAACCTTCTTTGCACAAGTGGGACTGACCGCCTTATCCCAGGAAAACTGGAGAAAAGTGTTCACAGTCTTGGACCAGGACAGGAGTGGATTCATTGAGGAGGAGGAGCTAAGGTAAGTGTGGACGCATGAGTGGCTTAAGGGCTTAGATAAGCATGGTACAGATAAACGCATTGACTAAAACACGGCCTAAGGGAGGGATTAAGATGGATATGAAACAGAAAATTCCAACAGGTTCCATAGTTGATTTATTTTTGTTCTCCCCCGTCAGACTATTCCTTCAGAATTTCTCTCCCGGCGCAAGAGAGCTAACTGTGGCTGAAACCAGGACTATGATGGCTGCAGGAGATAGAGATGGTGATGGCAAGATTGGAATAGAAGGTTCGTAAATGTGAAGAAAGTCTAACTTGTTAAGGCCTCGTAAAGATCCATGGAATTCAAGGATTTTTTTTGGTAATGTTTGCACAATTTTGCTCTAAATAAAGAGAATTAATTTTTTTGCAGCTAAATGTGGCCAGCAGTAAAAAGTTCTTAATAAATAGTAAGACAAGGGGAAAAAAATTACATATATATATATATATATATATATATATATATATATATATATATATATATATATATATATATATAAATATCCATCCATCCATCTTCTTCCGCTTATCCGAGGTCGGGTCGCGGGGGCAGCAGCCTAAGCAGGGAAGCCCAGACTTCCCTCTCCCCAGCCACTTCGTCCAGCTCCTCCCGGGGGACCCCGAGGCGTTCCCAGGCCAGCCGGGAGACATAGTCTTCCCAACGTGTCCTGGGTCTTCCTCGTGGCCTCCTACCGGTCGGACATGCCCTAAACACCTCCTTAGGGAGGCGCTCGGGTGGCATCCTGACCAGATGCCCGAACCACCTCATCTGGCTCCTCTCGATGCGGAGGAGCAGCGGCTTTACTTTGAGTTCCCCCCGGATGACAGAGCTTCTCACCCTATCTCTAAGGGAGAGCCCCGCCACCCGGCGGAGGAAACTCATTTCGGCTGCTTGTACCCGTGATCTTGTCCTTTCGGTCATAACCCAAAGCTCATGACCATAGGTGAGGATGGGAACGTAGATCGACCGGTAAATTGAGAGCTTTGCCTTCCGGCTCAGCTCCTTCTTCACCACAACGGATCGATACAGCGTCCGCATTACTGAAGACGCCGCACCGATCCGCCTGTCGATCTCACGATCCACTCTTCCCTCACTCGTGAACAATATATAAATATATATATATATATATTTTTTTTTAACATGCCTCACCTGCTTTTGCCCTATACAGTTCCTATTAACTACTCAAATTACTGGAGAAAATATATACAGTAACTAGGAAAAAAATATAATGTTATAGTTAAATCAATTTATTTAAATAAATATATATATATATATATATTATTATTATTATTATTATTTTTTTTTTTTTTTTATTTTATTTTTTTTTTTTACATGCCTCACCTGCTTTTGCCCTATACAGTACCTATTAACTACTCAAATTACTGGAGAAAATATATACAGTAACTAGGAAAAAAATATAATGTTATAGTTAAATCAATTTATTTAAATAAATATTTTACAATATTTCTATTAAATGGCTAGGAAAATCCAATTGATTGTTTTGGTTGCTTTTTCCCCATAAAGACACAACTAAAACATACAACCAGAAAATTAAAAAATTAAAAAATAAATTAGAAAATAATAATAATTAAAAAAAAAAAAATATATATATATATATATATATATATATATAAAAAAAAATAAATAAAAAAAAAATAAAAAAATAAAAAATAAAATAAATATATATATATATATATATATATATATATATATATATATATATATATATATAATTTAGGTTAAATTATTTTTTTTTAATTATTATAGTCTTTTTTTTGCTATGCTTAACTGTAACAACACAGCACACTAGCTGGTGGTGCTCAATAAATTCTGACAGATAGCCTACTTTAGTTCCGTTTTGTAGTTCCGTTTTAGCGTCCTCAAAAATCCAAACATTTAAAAAGCGAGATTGAAGTTTATGCATGTTTTAAATAAAAGTAACGCCAATAGATTTTTAAGACCTTTCAAAATCGTATTTAAGACCTTTTTATGAGATTTTAGGAGAATTTTAGACATTAGACATAAGACCTTTCAAAATTGTATTTAAGACCTTTTATGAGATTTTGGGAGAATTTTAGACATTTTATGGCCTTAAATTCAAATTATTGGATTTAAGACTTTTTTAGACTTTTTAAGACCCTGTGGGATACCCTGTTAATGGAAAATGAAAACCCAATTTGTATTTCTCTTTCCCCTTTTCTTACAATTTTTGTGCGTTTTAATAGATGGATGGAATGATTGGTAGATAACTGTAGTAAAATGACTAGGATAAGTGTATAAAAATGACTAATACAGGAGAACTAAGCAAAATGTCAATAGCCCCTTTAAATATTTTTAATCCATGCCTCTCCCCTTTCATTTTGTGGATATTTTTGGGTAATTTTGCTAAAAATAAATTGAAATAAATTTGCTGCATCTAAATATGGTCAGCAGATAAGGGGGGCCAGAAGGAGTCCTAAAAGTGAGGGTCAATCAAAAACTAAAAAAAAAAAAAAAAATCCCCCTATCCTTAATTTGTATTTTACAATTTCTATGGCATTTTTGGTAGATTTAATAAATACATTTATTGATTGGTAGATCATTTTCTAAAAAATGGCCAGCAAGTAAGAGGGGCCAGAGGGAGTCGACAAAAGTTCTTAAGGAGAGCCAAGGAAAATGTAAGGAAAAGAAACAACCTCTTAAAAATTTTATATTCATGTCAGATCCCATTCATTTTGTGGAATTTTTTTGTAATTTTGTTCAAAATAAAGTGAATGACCTTTTCCACAGCTAAATATGGCCAGTAAATAAAAGGGAATAAAAAAATGTAAGATTAAAAAAAAACCTTCTTGCCCTTTTACAATTTTTGTTGAAATTTTTAATTGAAATATTGATTGATTGGTAGTTATTTTTTCTAACATTGCCAGCAGATAAGACAGCTAAGAGAGTCTACAAAAGTTCTGAATGTGAAAAAAATGAGGAAAATTAAAAATGACTTTTTTCATGCACCAACACTTTTATTTTGTTGACTTTTTTGGTATTTTTTTTTTGCATAATATTCCCACATATAAATAGAAATAAAACCATAAGATATTTTCCAATAGTTTAGCTTTTCCCTGTCACAGAAAGTCCTTTGTATGAATGGTTTTGGCTAACTTCTTATGCCAGATGCCCTTCCTGATGCAACACTGCCCGGTAATCGAGCTTATGCCCTCTGCCTTGACAGGCAGAAGTGTGAACTAATACACCACCAGGGACAAAAATCATGTCCCTTTCACCGCAACTAAATATGGCCAGCTGGAAAGAGGAGCCACATGGAGCTATCCACTATCTGGTGCTGAAATCATAGTCTATAAAAGTTCCTAATTCTGAGGAACTATGGAAAATGTTGAAAAATATACAGTCGCGGTCAAAAGTTTACATACACTTGCAAAGAACATAATGTCATGGTTGTTTTGAGTTTCCAATTAGTTCTACAACTCTTATTTTTTTGTGATAGAGTCAATTTTTGTTTCATCTGACCACAGAACTTTCCTCCGGAAGGTCTTATCTTTGTACATGTGATGTCAGATGAAACAAATATTGCGCTGTTTGGCCACAATACCCAGTTTGGAGGAGAAAAGGTGAGGCCTTTAATCCCAGGAACACCATACCTACCGTCAAGCATGGTGGTGGTTGTATTATGCTCAGAGCCAGCAAGGCCTTGTCTGCTGGCCTAACATAACTAGAAATCATGATCATAATTAAAGATAAAAGTATTTTTTTATTTAATTTCCCTAAATATCTTAAAGTATTCATATTCTTTTCATGTCGTAAGCGATGATATTACGGACCTTCCATCCCTCAGGCGGTACTGCATCAAAAAGCGACATCAGTGAGTAAAGGATATCACCACATGGGCTCAGGAACACTTCAGAAAACCACTGTCAGTAACTACAGTTTGTCGCTACATCTGTAAGTGCAGGTTAAAACTCTACTATGCAAAGCGAAAGCCATTTATCAACAACACCCAGAAACGGGTCATCATTAAACATTGATTGATGTCATACTACTATGCAAAGTACCATATACTCTCTGTAAAGGACCAGTTGCATTGGCAGCAAAACAGGCCCAGAGCAAAATACTACCACGACCATGCTTGACGGTAGGAACGGTGTTCCTGGGATTAAAGGTAGGAACGGTGTTCCTGGGATTAAAGGTCTCACCATTTCTCATCCAAACATATTGCTGGGTATTGTGGCCAAACAGCTCAATTTTTGTTTCATCTGACATCACATGGACAAAGATAAGACCTTCTGGAGGAAAGTTCTGTGGTCAGATGAAACAAAAATGAAAAATGAAAAAAGGAGGATTACCTCCAAATTCTTCAGGACAACCTAAAATCATCAGCCCGAAGGTTGGGTCTTGGGCACAGTTGGGTGTTCCAACAGGACAATGACCACAAACACACCTCAAAAGTGGTAAAGGAATGGCTAAATCAGGCTAGAATTAAGGTTTTTGTCATGTCTTTGTGATCATGTTTTGTTTTAGTTATGTCCTGTTGGTTTAAGACTCTTTTTAGTTCCTGTTTACGCTCCATTGTTTTGGTTACCATGTCAACCCAATAGTTTTCACCTGTTTCACGTTTTGGACTCACGCACCTGTTGTTAATCATGTGTCACTATTATTTAAGCCGATAGTTGCCAGGAAGTCAGCCTGGCGACATTACCTCTACTACTCATGCCTGTTCATAGTGTCATGCTGATGCTAATTTCATGCTCCGCTCATGCCACAGTAAGTGTTGTTTGTTTTATGTTCATAGTTTTGCCTTTGTGCTAGTTTATTGTTTTCATAGCCAAGTTTGTTCTCCGCCTTGTGCGCGCCTTTTGTTTACACTTTTGTTAGTGTTAAATTAAATCATGTCCAGTCTGGTTCGCTTGCATCTTGGGAAAACAATCCACGCAGTAATTTGCGTCGCCAAAGTCCACGTCTTGACAGTTTTAGAATGGCCTTCCCAAAGTCCTGACTTAAATGTGTGGACAATGCTGAAGAAACAAGTCCATGTCAGAAAACCAACAAATTCAGCTGAACTGCACCAATTCTGTCAAGAGGAGTGGTCAAAAATTCAAGCAGAAACTTGTGGATGGCTACCAAAAGTGCCTTATTGCAGTGAAACTTGCCAAGGGACATGTAAGCAAATATTAACATTGCTGTATGTATACTTTTGACCCAACATTTTCAGTTGACCCATAATAAATTCAGAAAAGAACCAAACTTCATGAATGTTTTTTGTGACCAACAAGTATGTGCTCCAATCACTCTATCACAAAAAAATAAGAGTTGTAGAAATGATTGGAAACTCAAGACAGCCATGACATTATGTTCTTTACAAGTGTATGTAAACTTTTGGCCACGACTGTATATTTAGATACGCCCCAACTAACCCTTTTAAAAATTAAATTTGTTTAATCAGCAAGTGTACATAAAAAAAATATTTATTGTGTAATTTTTGGTAATTTTTGCATCATTTTGAAAGAAATACATGGGAATAAAGAACATACATGTAAATAAAGTAATACAGTAAACAACATACAGTAAATACTACAGTAACTATGACCTTGGATCAGAGGGAGCTATCCACTATCTAGTGCTGAAATCACACTCTATTAAACTTACACTTGGAAGTCAATGCATGTTGTTTTTTAAATAACTACCAATGTCTTATTTTTCTTTGCAGAGTTCTGTGATCTGTTTAAATAAAGATACTAAACCTCAACGGCCATGACGGTCTGTCCCCGTTTTAAGGAACTGGACGGGATTCCTGACTTTTCCCCCATTGTTTCGATGCAAAGACCTCACATGTTTTCAACTCGCCTGCCTGCCTGCTGCTCCTTGTTGGTTTGACATCAACATAATTAGAGATGTCCGATAATCAATCCAATCCAATCCACATTATTTATACAGGTAAAAGCCAGTAAATTAGAATATTTTGAAAAACTTGATTTATTTCAGTAATTGCATTCAAAAGGTGTAACTTGTACATTATATTTATTCATTGCACACAGACTGATGCATTCAAATGTTTATTTCATTTAATTTTGATGATTTGAAGTGGCAACAAATGAAAATCCAAAATTCCGTGTGTCACAAAATTAGAATATTACTTAAGGCTAATACAAAAAAGGGATTTTTAGAAATGTTGGCCAA
Source organism: Nerophis lumbriciformis (assembly GCF_033978685.3). Lineage (NCBI taxonomy): Eukaryota > Metazoa > Chordata > Actinopteri > Syngnathiformes > Syngnathidae > Nerophis > Nerophis lumbriciformis. The sequence goes on from NC_084569.2 coordinate 8,660,072, forward strand.
CTGAAAAGTATGAAAATGAAAAATATGAGCATGTACAATACTCAATACTTGGTTGGAGCTCCTTTTGCCTCAATTACTGCGTTAATGCGGCGTGGCATGGAGTCGATGAGTTTCTGGCACTGCTCAGGTGTTATGAGAGCCCAGGTTGCTCTGATAGTGGCCTTCAACTCTTCTGCGTTTTTGGGTCTGGCATTCTGCATCTTCATTTTCACAATACCCCACAGATTTTCTATGGGGCTAAGGTCAGGGGAGTTGGCGGGCCAATTTAGAACAGAAATACCATGGTCCGTAAACCAGGCACGGGTAGATTTTGCGCTGTGTGCAGGCGCCAAGTCCTGTTGGAACTTGAAATCTCCATCTCCATAGAGCAGGTCAGCAGCAGGAAGCATGAAGTGCTCTAAAACTTGCTGGTAGACGGCTGCGTTGACCCTGGATCTCAGGAAACAGAGTGGACCGACACCAGCAGATGACATGGCACCCCAAACCATCACTGATGGTGGAAACTTTACACTAGACTTCAGGCAACGTGGATCCTGTGCCTCTCCTGTCTTCTTCCAGACTCTGGGACCTCGATTTCCAAAGGAAATGCAAAATTTGCATGGTTGGGTGATGGTTTGGGGTGCCATGTCATCTGCTGGTGTCGGTCCACTCTGTTTCCTGAGATCCAGGGTCAACGCAGCCGTCTACCAGCAAGTTTTAGAGCACTTCATGCTTCCTGCTGCTGACCTGCTCTATGGAGATGGAGATTTCAAGTTCCAACAGGACTTGGCGCCTGCACACAGCGCAAAATATACCCGTGCCTGGTTTACGGACCATGGTATTTCTGTTCTAAATTGGCCCGCCAACTCCCCTGACATTAGCCCCATAGAAAATCTGTGGGGTATTGTGAAAAGGAAGATGCAGAATGCCAGACCCAAAAACGCAGAAGAGTTGAAGGCCACTATCAGAGCAACCTGGGCTCTCATAACACCTGAGCAGTGCCAGAAACTCATCGACTCCATGCCACGCCGCATTAACGCAGTAATTGAGGAAAAAGGAGCTCCAACCAAGTATTGAGTATTGTACATGCTCATATTTTTCATTTTCATACTTTTCAGTTGGCCAACATTTCTAAAAATCCCTTTTTTGTATTAGCCTTAAGTAATATTCTAATTTTGTGACACACGGAATTTTGGATTTTCATTTGTTGCCACTTCAAATCATCAAAATTAAATGAAATAAACATTTGAATGCATCAGTCTGTGTGCAATGAATAAATATAATGTACAAGTTACACCTTTTGAATGCAATTACTGAAATAAATCAAGTTTTTCAAAATATTCTAATTTACTGGCTTTTACCTGTATAGCACATTTAAACAACAAAATGTTTCCAAAGTGCTGCACATCAATATTAAACACAATTAAAAACAATATAAAATAAATATGATTAAAAACAATTTTAAAGGGTAAAACCAATTCAAACAGTAAATAGAAATCAAAATTTTAAAACACAGAGGACAACAGAGGACCACACAACTCACGCAGTGTTAAAAGCCAAAGAATAAAAGTGGGTCTTAAGACGAGACTTAAAACACTCCACTGTGGGAGCAGTTGGAACATGGAGGGGCAGAGTGTTCCAGAGCTTAGGGCCGACCACAGAGAAGGCCCTGTCTCCCCTGGTTTTAAGTCTCGTCTTGGACACCACGAGCTGGAGCTGGCTCTCGGACCTCAGAGCGCGCGCAGGATTGTAAGTTTGGATGAGGTCCGAGATATACTGAGGTGCCAGTCCATGTAGAGCTTTAAAAACAAACAGCAAGGTTTTAAAATCAATTCTAAAATGAACAGGGAGCCAGTGCAAACTGTCTCCCTGGCCTGCCGATATTATCAGCCGATAAATGCGTTAAAATGTAATATCGGAAATGATCTGTATTGTTTTTTTTTATAATCGGTATCTTTTTTATAATTTTTTTATTTTTATTTTATTTTATTTATTTTTTATTAAATCAACATAAAAACACAAGATACACTTACAATTAGTGCACCAACCCAAAAAAACTCCCTCCCCCATTCACACTCATTCACACAAAAGGGTTGTTTCTTTCTGTTATTAATATTGTGGTTCCTACATTATATATCAATATATATCAATACAGTGTGCAAGGGATACAGTCCGTAAGCACACATGATTGTGCGTGCTGCTGGTCCACTAATAGTACTAACATTTAACAGTTAATTGTACTCATTTTCATGAATTTCTAGTTTCTATGTAACTGTTTTTATATTGTTTTACTTTCTTTTTTATTCAAGAAATGTTTATTTATTTATTTATCTTATTTTATTAAGTACCTTATCGTCACCATACCTGGTTGTCCAAATTAGGCATAATAATGTGTTACTTCCACGACTGCATATATCGGTTGATATCGGTATCGGTAATTAAAGAGTTGGACAATATCGGATATCGGCAAAAAGCCATTATCGGACATCCCTAAATATAATGAGCCCATGAGTGTTGAATCAATCATTAATAAATGCATTATAAGATGACGTTGTCTACTTTTTTTTATGACTGCACAAAACAAAATATAATTTCACTTAAATTACGTGTAGCGTTAAAATATGCGTTCAGTTATGATTTACCTTTCTAGGACGCTACAAATAAAGCAGACTCCACTACTTCCACTTTCAAGGGGACAAAGGTATTTGGACAAAGTGACATATAGTAAGAGTTTTTCATCGTCCAAATACTTTTGCACCTATATGCATGATGAAACTGAAACAAACTATATATACAACTTAAATATAAAGACATAGCTATGGATTCCCCATTTTCACAGCATTGCACGTTAATTTACATTTTGAATGTAAATGGCCTGCCGATATTATCGGCCGATAAATGCGTTAAAATGTAATATCGGAAATTATCGGTATCGTTTTTTTAATAATCGGTAATCGGCTTTTTTATTATTTTTTAATTTTTAATTTATTTTTTATTAAATCAACATAAAAACACAAGATACACTTACAATTAGTGCACCAACCCAAAAAACCTCCCTCCCCCATTTACACTCATTCACACAAAAGGGTTGTTTCTTTCTGTTATTAATATTTCATTCAATGAGGTCAAAAGTACACAATTATCGGCTCCAGCAAAAACAGGATACGTTTGTTTAAAAACACCAAATATGTACCCATAAAATTGAGATGTTATCTTCACGGCAAAACTAACTGGATTTTGCCTTGACAGAGACACTGATACTGTGCTGTAAGTGGGTTAGGGTGAGCAAATCAAGCGCTCCTTTTTTTTACTGGTGCTGTAACCCTCTAACATTGTTATATGCAATAACCAAAATATTGCACGCAGGTCACACTCAGTACCATGCAGTGCAGAAACCACAAAAATGAATCAAAATTAAGGATGCACAATATTTTACAAAACCCGAAACCAGTGAAGTTGGTTTGTTGTGTAATTAGTAAATAATTTAGCAAATTTTCAAATCCAAATATTCAATTGAATAGAATGCAAAGACAAGATATTTAATGTTGGAACTGAGAAACTTCTTTTTTTTTTGCAAATAATCATTAACTTAGAATTTAATGGCAGCAACACATTGCAAAAAAGTTGTCACAGGGGCATTTTTACCACTGTGTTACATGGCCTTTCCTTTTAACAACACTCAGTAAACGTTTGGGAACTGAGGAGACACATTTTTGAAGCTTCTCAGGTGGAATTCTTTCCCATTCTTGCTTGATGTACAGCTTAAGTTGTTCAACAGTCCGGGGGTCTCCTTTGTAGGGTATTTTAGGCTTCACACATTTTCAATGGGAGACAGGTCTGGACTACAGGCAGGCCAGTCTACTACCCGCACTCTTTTACTATGAAGCCACGTTGATGTAACACGTGGCTTGGCATCGTCTTGCTGAAATAAGCAGGGGCGTCCATGATAACGTTGCTTGGATGGCAACATATGTTGCTCCAAAACCTGTATGTACCTTTCAGCATTAATGGCGCCTTCACAGATGTGTAAGTTACCCATGTCTTGGGCACTAATACACCCCCATACCATCACACATGCTGGCTTTTCAACTTTGCGCCTATAACAATCCGGATGTTTTTTATCCTCTGTCCAAAAGACACAACGTTCACAGTTTCCAAAATCAATTTGAAATGTGGACTCGTCAGACCACAGAACACTTTTCCACTTTGCATCAGTCCATCTTGGATGAGCTCAGGCCCAGCGAAGCCGGCAGCGTTTCTGGGTGTTGTTGATAAATGGCTTTCGCTTTGCATAGTAGAGTTTTAACTTGCACTTACAGATGTAGCGACAAACTGCAGTTACTGACAGTGGTTTTCTGAAGTGTTCCTGAGCCCATGTGGTGATATCCTTTACACACTGATGTCGCTTTTATCATCGCTTACGTGCGGTGATTTCTCCAGATTCTCTGAACCTTTTGATGATATTACAGACCGTAGATGGTGAAATCCCTGAATTCCGTGCAATAGCTGCTTGAAAAAATGCTGTTCTTAAACAATTTGCTCACGCATTTGTTGACAAAGTGGTGACCCTCGCCCCATCCTTGTTTGTGAATGACTGAGCATTTCATGGAAGCTGCTTTTATACCCAACCACGGCACCCACCTGTTCCCAATTAGCCTGTTCACCTGTGGGATGTTCCAAATAAGTGTTTGATGAGCATTCCTCAACTTTCTCGGTCTTTTTTGCCACTTGTGCCAGCTTTTTTGAAATATGTTGCAGGCATCAAATTCCAAATGAGCTAATATTTGCACAAAGTAACAACGTTTTCCAGTTCGAACGTTAAATATCTTGTCTTTGCAGTCTATTCAATTGAATATAAGTTGAAAAGGATTAGCAAATCATTGTATTCTGTTTTTATTTACCATTTACACAACGTGCCAGTTTTGGGGTTTGTATTTTCAAGCCAATACCAATACAGATAACTTCCTGCTTCTACAGATTATTCATGTATTTTGTATTTATTTACTGTCAGAATATTTGTATCTAAGTTAACACAAAACTTCAGCTCGCCCTGCGAGAGGACAAAAGCTGTCTTTGAGCCTACCAAACAAAAAGGCTTGTAAAACTCCACTGTGTAGGATGGGGAGCGACATGAGGGTTCTGTTTCTTTGATGTATTGTAATCCACAAAAAGATTTTGTCTTGACCCGAGATCTACCAAGCGGAGAGAAAGCAGGATCTGCCCAAGCTCCAGGCACCTCTTCTTTGAATTGTTTTACGACCTTTTCTTTGAACTGTTTATGACCCCCCTCCCTTAGAATCAGCTGTTGCAATGTAATCAGGGAAAGTCCAAATAAAAGAGGAGGCGTACCAATTCTTCATGAATGTTTTTTGTGACCAACAAGTATGTGCTCCAATCACTCTATCACAAAAAAATAAGAGTTGTAGAAATGATTGGAAACTCAAGACAGCCATGACATTATGTTCTTTACAAGTGTATGTGTTGTGTTTGGACTAAGGGGAGGTGACGGCAAACAGACACCAGGGGGCAGTATGTACAATTATTTATTATATATATATATTGTATATTCAATATATATAATAATAACAAACAATACTAATATAAACTAAGGAAATGGAGTGTGAACTAGAATACAAGAGTGTGTGGTGTAAGACTATGTGTGTAGTTAACTGAAGTGAGTGTTACCAACGTGTTGAACGAGATACGAGGAAGTCCATGGGGCAGGCAGGTTATCCGGGGCGAGAGAGAGGCGTCGGAATCCAGGGGCGAGCGAGAGGTCGAGAAACGAAGGAGGTAGTCAAGAGTCCAGAGGGAGATCCAGGGAAAAGTGAAACGCACAGCTCACTTTCCAGGCGACGGAGGGTACTGCGGGGACACGGGAGAACAAACAAGGATGTCAGACACGAGGGAAAACACGCAGAGAGAGAGAGAGAGATCATAAGCCTTACGGTACACCATGAGAAAACTAAGTTCCCGCGACGATCCTTGGGTCCACTGGTCCTTTATTGAGCTTGCCCTCATCAGACCCAGGAGTGTAGATTGACGGTGAGTGATTGCAGCTGGTGGCTGCTGCAGGGCGGGGACGCGCGCGGCGCGTCCCTGGATGTGCGCACCCGTGGGCGTGTCCCGAGGTGCGCACAGACGGATGAGCGGCGTTGGCAGGAGCCTGAGCCGTAACAGTATGTCAACTTTTGTTGTACGTGACAGTAACTAAAATGACTCACTGTACTATTTTCCACTTTTCTACTGTCTTATTGTGTTTTATGGTTGTACAGAAATACAACTAGACACTAGGGGTGTAACGGTACGTGTATTTGTATTGAACCGTTTCGGTACGGGGGTTCCGGTTCGGTTCGGAGGTGTACCGAACGAGTTTCCACACGGACATATTAAGTAGCGTAACGCACGTTGTGTAAACAATGCACACCGAGGCACAACACACGGCATGCTAGCAGCTAACGGGCTACGATAGACTGACCACACGTCCTCTTTTCACCAGACATGTCCTCTTTTGCGGAGTTTCTTAAATGCCTCGAATGTCCGGCATTTTGAGTTAGGGTTGCGTGTATTTTCAATGTACGTTCAGGGTTAAGAAGGGGTTAAAAACAAAACAAATTGTGCGCGCAGCAGCATTGGTGAGGGAGGGGCAGAGACAGAGAGAGAGAGAGAGAGTTATGATAAACGCGCATGCGTCGCCAGGCTCTGCTTTTTATCCATAGATTTATCACATTTAATTTTTTATTATATATATAGCAGGGGTGTCAAAAGTGTGCCCCGGAGGCCATTTGCGGCCCACAGCTAATGTTTTAAAGGCCCACGGCACATTCTAAAAATACTATTAAAATAAACAAAAACATAACAAAAGTGAAATAAAAAAGCTTAAATGTAATTTAGAAAAAGTTGCAATGTTGACTAATAAAACAAAGCTGTTTTTTTTTCTTCTTTCAAACTGTCATTGCTCAAAACATAATATTGTGTCATGTCTGTGTAATCAAGTTTTGTTTTAAGTCATGTTTTGTTTAGTTTCTGGCTTTTCACTCCCATGTCTTGTTTGCATGATTACCCATTAGTTTCACCTGTTCCACGTTTGGACTCATTGTGCACTCTTGTTTGTCACCATAGCAACCATTAGTTGTCACCTGTCACGTCACGCACCTGTTTCACGTTTTGAGTCACGCACCTGCTTTCACTAATCATGTCCATAGTATTTAAGTTCATTCATTTTCTGTTGTTCGTCCTGACGACCTCCCCGCATTTATGCTCCTGCACACTCTCCACACCCTGATGTGATGACCCTTGCTACTCTTTTTTTCATGCCGGTTCCATGCCAAGTAAGTTTTTGTTTATTAAGCCACAGTTAGTGTTTTGTTTAATTGTTCATAGTTTCTGCCAATGTGCAAGTTTTGTGTTTATAGTCTAGTTTTGTACCTCCGCCCCTGTGCGCGCTTTTCGTTTATTCCTTTTTTGATAGTTTAAATAAATCATGTACCCACCTTCAAGCCTTGACCAGTCCAGTTCATTTGCACCACGGGAGAACAAACCAAGCCACAGTCCTAGTCGTGACAATATTGAATCAAAATCAATGTTATTATGAATTATTGACCTATCCAAGGTTCCCATTACTTCACATCAAATATTCCACTAAGAAAAATATTTTTGGTGGAAGATTTTGCAAATTTGGGAAATAAATAACCCCAAAATTTACATTTTGTTGTTTTCTTACTGTACCGAAAATGAACCGAACTGTGACCTCTAAACCGAGGTATGTACCGAACCGAAATTTCTGCGTACCATTACACCCCTACTAGACACTGATAAAAAAAAAATGCTAAACTAAATAAATACCACTTTAATAGGATGGAATGTTGTCTCAGGACCTTTGCACAGCCTAACATAAATGTGTCAATGAGCGCGTTGAAATATGACGATACAAGTCATTATCACACTAATAAACACTCGGCTCTCATTGGCCTTCATTTCAAATTGACCCCCAGCAATATGACTTGGCCCGCAACCAAGAACGACCCCCCAGGGGCCTCATTATGCCTTTTTTAAGCTGCTTTTTTTTTTTTTTTTAATGATACAAGTGCCTCACATTGAATGTTCTGGAATCTTTTAATGATTATATTGACTTTTGCGTCACCGGGTGTGCTGTGCTCGGGTTACTCCCGCGGCCGGTCCCCGTCGCACGTGGTTACGTCCTCATTTGTTGCGTTAAAAATAGACTGGACTAGTAGACACATTTTTTTGAAAGCCATGCATCTTGGCACCCGATACCGAAGACCCCAAAGCTCTGTAAATGGTGTTGCTGGAGGATATATAAGAGGCGGGCGGAGGCAACTCGGGACATTCACTTCAGAGTCCACCTTGGTTTTCACTCGCCTCAACGCAGCCGCAAAAAGGTGAGCGACTCACAAACGAGGACTCTTTACGAGGACAACTACACCCTGGACTACTATCGCAATCATGACAGTGCGGATCGCGGGGACTCTCCGGAGGATTTGTGGATGATCATTTGTGCTATGTTGAAATATCGGATGCTGCTAGAAAGAGTCAGCCATCACTGAGAGTCTTGTTAAGGAGCTTCATTTCTTGAGTTGGATGAACATGCATGCATGATCACCGAGGCCATAAGTCATTTGTATCGCCTGGTTGGGTTAAGCACCATGGTTATAGTTTTTTCATGCAATAATTCTTCACTTTTTCAGATGAAAATAATAACAATAATTGCATTCTGTGATGTGACCAGCGGCCAGTGTGATTTATGACTTGTTTTTTTCTCTCTCCTAAGAATAAGAAAAAAATGGCCTTCGCTGGTGTCCTCAATGATGCTGATATGAAAGCAGCTCTGGCTGGTTGTGCAGGTAAGATTTATTTATTTTTATTTTTTTAATAATATTTATTTATTCATTTGATAGGGAAATCATAATACAAGTACTGAGACTTTTTTTTGTCCCGCCCCCCCAAAAAAATAAAAATAAATTTGTGAAGTGAATTATATTTATATAGCCCTTTTCTCTAGTGACTCAAAGCGCTTTACATAGTGAAACCCAATATCTAAGTTACATTTAAACCAGTGTGGGTGGCACTGGGAGCAGGTGGGTAAAGTGTCATGCCCAAGGACACGACGGCAGTGACTAGGATGGCGGAAGCGGGGATGGAACCTGCAACCCTCAAGTTGCTGGCACGGACAATCTACCAACCGAGCTATACAAAAAAAAATAAAAAAATAAAAATAAAAATAAAAAAATAATTCAAAAATTACAAAAAAATAATAAAAGTAAAATAATAACACCCCCCCACCACCAGTCCTACATTTCAGTCCCAGCGGGTAGCAATGTACTGCCTTCCTCTTCACCACAAGCAGATAGAGAATCACAATAACTGATTAAAAAGGAAGAAAAAAAAAAGGTAAGAACAAAAGTAAAAAATCACAAACATATAGAGAAGTGTCATTGAATAAAAACAATAACAACAACAACAAAGAAAAAAAAAGTTGAGGTAAGTGAAAAGATTCATTGTAAGATTTTTTTTTAAACAATTTTTGGAGAGAATCGACATTTTCATTTATTTTACATTTATTTTTATTTAACATATATATATATATATATATATATATATATATATATATGTATGTGTGGGGAAAAAAAAAATCACAAGACTATTTCATCTCTACAGGCCTGTTTCATGAGGGGGGTACCCTCAATCGTCAGGAAAAAAAAAATAAAAAAAAAAAAAAAAAAAAATCTCCTGACGATTGAGGGTACCCCCCTCATGAAACAGGCCTGTAGAGATGAAATAGTTTTGTGATTTTTTTTTCCCCACACATACATATATTGCGCTCTACTACGGTATCGAGCACTATTTTTTGGATAACCTTATTAAGACATATATATATATATATATATATATATATATATATATATATATATATATATATATTAAATAAAAATAAATGTAAAATATATATATATATATATATATATATATATATATATATATGTTAAATAAAAATAAATGTAAAATAAATGAAAAAGTCGATTCTCTCCAAAAATTGTTTAAAAAAATTCTTACAATGAATCTTTTCACTTACCTCAACTTTTTTTTTCTTTGTTGTTGTTGTTGTTTTTATTCAATGACACTTCTCTATATGTTTGTGATTTTTTATTTTTGTTCTTACTTTCTTTTTTTTCCTTTTTAATCAGTACTATATATATATTTACTCAACATCCTCATCAAAAGTAACAGTTTTGATTTAAGTAATTTTAATGTGTTATTTAATAATCTATAAAACTGATACTACTTGTACTTAATTATTTACCTCAATATTATTATCTTTTTATAGATAATTATTAAACATGTATATTAATATTATTTTAATATTTAGTATATTGTATATTTAAAAAATATATATATTTCCTCGTTGTATGTATTATATTGGAACTTGAGTTGTGTCTTTATGGGGCAAAAGCAGCTAAAACAATCCATTGAGGATTTTGTATTATTCCTGTGTAACTCTTCTATTTTTTTTGTATTTTTAATGTATTTATTTGTCTATTTTATGTCTTTGTCCTGCAGCCGCCGACTCTTTCAACTATAAGAGCTTCTTCAAGGCATGCGGCCTGGCCGGCAAGTCCTCAGATGATGTGAAGAAGGCCTTCCAGATCATTGATCAGGACAACAGTGGCTTCATTGAGGAGGAGGAGCTCAAGTAAGACATGTATTTTAAAATATACATTGGACGTGTCACCTTTCAATATCTTAATTCAACTATAATATTCTACATGTTTTTAAAAATATTTTAAAATGATATATAATCTCTAGGAACGAAGGTTATGGGGCAAAAGCAGCCAAAACAATCCATTTGATTTTCCTAGCCATTTAATAGAAATATTGTAAAATATTTATTTAAATATATTCATTTAATTATAACATTGTATTTTTTTCCTAGTTATATATTTTTTCCAGTAATTTGAGTAGTTAATAGTAACTGTACAGGGCAAAAGCAAGCCAAACAGCCCATCGGGTTATTTATTTTACGTAGTCATAAAAAATAAAATAAAAATACTATAATTATTTAAATGTATTTATTTAACCTAAATTATATATATATATATATATATATATATATATATATATATATATATATATATATATATATATATATATATATATATATATATATATATATATATATATAAATATAAAATGTATTTATTTATTTTATTTATCTATTTATTTATAATAATTTTTCTTTGTATGTTTTATATTGGAACTTGAGCTGTGTTTGTATAGGGCAAAATCAGGCCGAATAGCCCATCAGATTATTTATTTTACTTAGTCATTAAAAAATAAAAATAAAAAAAGTTCTATAATAATTTAAATGTATTTATTTAACGTAAATAATACATATACATATTTTTTCTCGTTGTATGTTTTGTGTTGGAACTTGTGTTGTGTATTTATAGGGCAAAAGCAACTAATTTGACGTATATATATATATATATATATATATATATATATATATATATATATATATATATATATATATATATATATATATATATATATATATATATATATATGTATATATATATATATTCGAAAAATAATTACTATATTAATTTAAATATTTTTTATTCAACTGTAATATTGGACATATTTAAAAAATATATTTCTACTTATGGATTTTCTACAGGAACTTAAGTAGTTAGTAGTAACATTACAGGGCAATGTTTTTTTTGTCTTTTACATAGAAATTAAAAATATATATTTAAAAATAATTAATATAATTATTTAAATATATTGATTTAACTCTATTATATATATATATATTTTTTTTTTCTAAATATTTTCTTGTTATATATTTTTATTGGGCAAAAGCTGCCCAAAAACTTTTTTTGTACCTAGCCATTTAAAAGAAATATTCTAAAATGCATATTCTAAAATCTTCATTTAAATATATTGATTTAACTATTATCCATCCATCCATATTTTTTAAAATAGTTTGTAATTAAATATTTCTCCAGGAACTTGAGTATTAAAGTAGTAACATGTTATTTATTGTTAATATTGTATTTCAACTGCACCTAACAGAGTAGCCACCTATATTTTCATCATGGTCTCATGGTTAACAACAATAAAGCGTTCTATTCTATTCTATTAAAAAGCAACCAAAATAATGTATGTATCCATTTAAAATACATATTTTAAAATAATTAATTTAATTAGTAATTTAAATATATTGATTTAAGTATTATATTATATATGCATTATTGTATTATTATGTATTATTATATGTAATTTTTTCCCAGAACTTGAGTCGTTAATAGCCTGTTTATAGGGCAAAAGCAACCATATTTGATAACTGACAACAGATACAACTTTCAAACAAGGAAATTATGATAGAAAATAATCTTAAAGTGATATTTTTTTACAAATATAATAATATTTCTTTTGAAAGTAAATTTGCCTTTTACTGTATTACAATATGTATTTTTAAAATATTTGAGTGACTTTCAAGTACCACGCTAACCTCATTCTAAAATTAATGACGATGATAATGAAATTAATCCATCCATCCATTTTCTTCCGCTTATCCGAGGTCGGGTCGCGGGGGCAACAGCCTAAGCAGAAAAGTCCAGACTTCCCTCTCCCCAATTAATGAGAATTATTTATTTTTATTTTTTTCAAAAACTTGAAAAATTCAAAAAAGTGATACAATTTTGTAGTGTGGTTGAACTATGGAATTCCAGTGCATAAAATTAAAAGTATTTATTTCCAAACACGTGAAACACAAATTGTATATATTTAAAAAAAAATCATTGTATCAATTTGTTTGGAATGAGATATATTTTAAAATAAATTCTTAATATTATTTTTTTTTATGTTTTTAAGAGTAACAATTTGGTTTTGTCCGTCTTATTTCCCCCCCTCAGGCTGTTCCTACAGAACTTCTCCGCATCTGCGAGGGCACTCACCGATAAGGAGACCAAGGCCTTCCTCGCCGCCGGTGACAGCGATGGCGACGGCAAGATCGGAATTGAGGGTGAGACTTATGACTAGAGATGTCCGATAATGGCATTTTTGACGATATCCGATATTGTCCAACTCTTAATTACCGATTCCGATATCAACCGATTCCGATATATACAGTCGTGGAATTAACACATTATTATGCCTAATTTTATTGTGATGGCCCGCTGGATGTATCAAACAATGTAACAAGGTTTTCCAAAATAAATCGGTGTATATTGGGGGGTGTATATTGTAGCGTTACGGAAGATTTAGTGCTGGAAGGGGTTCTGGGTATTTGTTCTGTTGTGTTTATGTTGTGTTACGGTGCGGATGTTCTCCCGAAATGAGTTTGTCATTCTTGTTTGGTGTGGGTTCACAGTGTGGCGCATATTTGTAACAGTGTTAAAGTTGTTTATACGGCCACCCTCAGTGTGACCTGTATGGCTGTTGACCAAGTATGCCTTGCATTCACCGATAATTATGAAACCGATACCGATAATTTCCGAATCTAAATTTTAAAGTATTTATCGGCTGATAATATCGGCAATCCGATATTATCGGACATTACTACTTATGACCATATCTTTAACCAGCTTTGGTATAGCCTGTAGAGGCCCGATGATCTGGAATGAGATTGATAGCTCTATAAAATAATCACATTCTTTAAACATTTTTAAAAAGCATTTTAAGCTAAATGTATTGCGACGTTATGTTTAGTACATTTAGCACACCCCTTATGGTTGAGGACTTCACATTAGTCGCATCATTTTGATCTTGACCTCTGTATGCATGATGAGATTATCGCAGATCTTCAAGATGCAACCTTTTAATCACATTTGAATAATATGATATTGAGACTGATTTGGTGGATTTAAAGATTCCTTTTTTATTTATAAATGAAATTGTAAATGGGTATTTGTCGGGTAGATTTTGAAATGTATTGTATTTTGTATATTATATGATGATTTTTTATTTTAACTGTGGGTCCCTGTCCATAAACTGTGTGCTTCTGGGGATGACCTTTCTGCAGACATACTCTGATACTAACAAAAGAAACGATATTCCATCCATCCATTTCCTACCGCTTGTCCCTTTTTGGGGTCGCGGGGGGTGCTGGAGCCTATCTCAGCTGCATTCGGGCGGAAGGCGGGGTACACCCTGGACAAGTCGCCACCTCATCGCAGGGCCAACACAGATAGACAGACAACATTCACACTCACATTCACACACTATACAGGTAAAAGCCAGTAAATTAGAATATTTTGAAAAACTTGATTTATTTCAGTAATTGCATTCAAAAGGTGTAACTTGTACATTATATTTATTCATTGCACACAGACTGATGCATTCAAATGTTTATTTCATTTAATTTTGATGATTTGAAGTGGCAACAAATGAAAATCCAAAATTCCGTGTGTCACAAAATTAGAATATTACTTAAGGCTAATACAAAAAAGGGATTTTTAGAAATGTTGGCCAACTGAAAAGTATGAAAATGAAAAATATGAGCATGTACAATACTCAATACTTGGTTGGAGCTCCTTTTGCCTCAATTACTGCGTTAATGCGGCGTGGCATGGAGTCGATGAGTTTCTGGCACTGCTCAGGTGTTATGAGAGCCCAGGTTGCTCTGATAGTGGCCTTCAACTCTTCTGCGTTTTTGGGTCTGGCATTCTGCATCTTCCTTTTCACAATACCCCACAGATTTTCTATGGGGCTAAGGTCAGGGGAGTTGGCGGGCCAATTTAGAACAGAAATACCATGGTCCGTAAACCAGGCACGGGTAGATTTTGCGCTGTGTGCAGGCGCCAAGTCCTGTTGGAACTTGAAATCTCCATCTCCATAGAGCAGGTCAGCAGCAGGAAGCATGAAGTGCTCTAAAACTTGCTGGTAGACGGCTGCGTTGACCCTGGATCTCAGGAAACAGAGTGGACCGACACCAGCAGATGACATGGCACCCCAAACCATCACCCAACCATGTAAATTTGGCATTTCCTTTGGAAATCGAGGTCCCAGAGTCTGGAGGAAGACAGGAGAGGCACAGGATCCACGTTGCCTGAAGTCTAGTGTAAAGTTTCCACCATCAGTGATGGTTTGGGGTGCCATGTCATCTGCTGGTGTCGGTCCACTCTGTTTCCTGAGATCCAGGGTCAACGCAGCCGTCTACCAGCAAGTTTTAGAGCACTTCATGCTTCCTGCTGCTGACCTGCTCTATGGAGATGGAGATTTCAAGTTCCAACAGGACTTGGCGCCTGCACAAAGCGCAAAATCTACCCGTGCCTGGTTTACGGACCATGGTATTTCTGTTCTAAATTGGCCCGCCAACTCCCCTGACCTTAGCCCCATAGAAAAAATGTGGGGTATTGTGAAAAGGAAGATGCAGAATGCCAGACCCAAAAACGCAGAAGAGTTGAAGGCCACTATCAGAGCAACCTGGGCTCTCATAACACCTGAGCAGTGCCAGAAACTCATCGACTCCATGCCACGCCGCATTAACGCAGTAATTGAGGCAAAAGGAGCTCCAACCAAGTATTGAGTATTGTACATGCTCATATTTTTCATTTTCATACTTTTCAGTTGGCCAACATTTCTAAAAATCCCTTTTTTGTATTAGCCTTAAGTAATATTCTAATTTTGTGACACACGGAATTTTGGATTTTCATTCAAATCATCAAAATTAAATGAAATAAACATTTGAATGCATCAGTCTGTGTGCAATGAATAAATATAATAAACAAGTTACACCTTTTGAATGCAATTACTGAAATAAATCAAGTTTTTCAAAATATTCTAATTTACTGGCTTTTACCTGTATATGTCAGGTTCAAACACTGATAACATCTATTAAACAAGACAAGAAGCAAAGAATCAAACAGAGACATAATTATATTTGGACTCAATTGAGGAGAGACGGCGTCGACCTGTAACCTCTTACAGTGTCTTAGCACGCTCTGGCGAAAGATTGTACGCCGCCTCTTTTTATTTGGACTTTCCCTGTTTACATAACAACATCTGTTTCTAAAGGAATGGGGAGTATTTAAACAGTCGTTGTTTTCGATCACATTCACACAAACTAAAAAGATGCCTCGGACTTGGGCTAGTACTGGATTCAGCTTGAGCAGGTCTTCGATGACAATAGATAACCTCCCTCCCGTCTTCTCCCATCGTACACAATGGAATTTTCCAAGCCTTTGCTTGGTGCAACAAAAACAGCCTCTTGTCTGTTCATTGGGAACTCAGAACGGAATGTTTTTTGATAATTTACCTACAATTTTTCTGACAATATACAGAACGACGTTTGTCTGTGAATAAAATAAAAAATAATAATAAAAATAACACTTTTTTTTGCACTGCAAAAACTGAAATCTAAGTAAGATGAAATATCTCAAATAAGGGTGATATTTGCTTATTTTCTGTCTGATAAGATAATTCTTCTCACTAAGCAGATTTTAAGTTAGAGTGTTTTACTTGTTTTAAGGGTTTTGGTCCTAAATGATCTCAGTGAGATATTACAGCTTGTTGCTGAGATTTGATGACCTATATTGAGTAAAACATGCTTGAAACTAGAATATCAACTGTTGCAAAGCTGTGTCATCAACACTCACAAGTAATAACTTCTTATTTCAAGCATGAAAAAAAAATCATGATGCCGAGCGCATATCATTATTTATATATAAAGAATATTTATATATAAATATATTTTTCAACATATTGAGCAAAAAGGTCTCGTTTTTTCTTCCTACCAAGAAAAGTGCACTTGTTATTAGTGAGAATATACTTCTTTTAAGGTATTTTGGGGTTCATTGAGGTTAGCTAATTTTACTTGTTTTGGAAAGTCTTGACAAGCCGAATTTTTTTGTTCTATTGGCAGAAAATTTTGCTTAGTTCAAATAAAATACCCCTCATTTTTGCATTTTTTTTCTCTTGTTTTTGAACACTGACTTTTTGCAGTGTGCAAACAACTGCATGAGCCTATAAAAAGATCAACTTTCTGTAATGAAACATAAATGCACAATCGAGCCATAATGCTGATAAAAGTAGCAACATTGCACTAACCCTTGCTTTCATTCTACTTTCAGAGTTCGCGGTCCTTGTTAAGGCATGAGTTCCCCGCTGACCGAGATCCTCTCGATTCCACGGAATTGCGGCAAAAACAACAAGAAAAAAACAACCTTTGCAGGATTCAGAGCAATCATCAGCTGAAAGAATATTTTTTATACCTTATTTATGAGTTGCCTGCGGACTATTTCTCAACATTAAGCACATCTTTTCAACCTGTTGCTATTCTCACATGTGTTTGATGTTCTGAATCTTGTGCAAGTTGTACACCCATCTGCACTTGTTTTTGTTTTTTTTTTAAATTGAGGCAGAGTGAAAAACCAGGAATAAAATACTCTTTTGGTGTAAAAGTCAAACCCTTTTTGGACACTTCTTTGCATTTGCATGCACACACACAAACACAAACATTCACTGCATGACTAGAAGTGATGTCACTGCAATGGCAATGGGAATTTGCCAAGGGGTTTTGACTATTTGACTTTTTTTTTTTTTTTTTTTTTCCTAACGGCTTTGGATGGCTCGCATGGCTTGAAGCCAGAAAATTGGCAGACACAAGCAGGGCTCGGCTCCAAGACCCGCGGGACTCCGGGAGACTTGCGACACCTAGAAAACGCTTCCGCATAGTCCAATGAGCGGCCGAGTGGTCTCTCTCGGCTGGTAAAAGTTGACCCCGTCGGTGTTCCCTGACATAATTTCCAGTTTTACTTCAATTTAAACCTCTTTGGTGAACAAAGGGTCAAAGGTCAGCAGGAAAAAAAAATGTTGAGCACTCATCAGTCAAGCTCAAGCCCTATCAAATTTAAACTCCTTTAGGGGGCCAGGGGGGGCTTGTTAGTATTAAAAGTGACAGCTGACAACTTGACTCCCCATCATTCGACACTGCTGCCACCTATGGGTTTGTAATATACTGCAATGTAAAGCTGGGATGATTTTTTTTTCATGTTCTTGCATAAATTCCAACATTATATGCAAACAATGTGACCCGAGTCAATCTAAAAGACTAACCATGAATAAGGCTGTGTGTTAAATAAAGTGCACCCACTTCCAATTCGCCCTCCAAGAGCGCCACTATTCTTAGCACAGGGAGGACTTCTTCAAACGCACCTTTTAAGCGTCTTCGTTTGTGAAACTTTAAAAATAGAGCGCTCCCCGGCCTGGGGGCTGGGGTGGGGGGGGGACAAATGTCGGAAAGCCACCAGCCACCAACCTCCATCATCTCAGCCGGTGTCAATTATCCAATTCCTGGGATTTCGACTGGGGCGAAACTATAAAAGGTCACCGGCGGCGCCCGGGCGACCACTGCAGTCGACTCCCCGACTCCTGTCCCGCATCATCCGTAAGCCTCCTAAACAAAGCCCCCCTGTCAGAGGTGAGTTTGATTCACGGAAGATGGAGAAAAGAGGAGAAATGTGTATTTGTTGTAGAGCATATACCGTAAAAGTCGGGGGGAAGCAAAAAGTCAGTGTTTAAAAACAAGAAGAAAAAAAATACAAGAATTAGGGGTATCTTATTTGAACTAAGCAAAATTATCTGCCAATAGAACAAGAAAATTTGGCTTGTCAAGTTTTTCCAAAACAAGAAAAATTAGCTAACCTCAATGAACCCAAAAATACCTTAAAATAAGTATATTCTCACTAATAATAAGTGCACTTTTCTTGGTAGAAAAAAAAGAGACCTTTTTGCTCAATATGTTGAAAAATATTCTTAAATGAAGTAAATGCTAGTGCCATTATCTTGACATAATGATATGCGCTCGGCATTACATTTCTTGAAACTTATACTAAAAACTAATTTATTGTTCTTAATGGAAAGGCAACAAGGCAACCGCTTGTTACTCTCGGGGTCTCCTAGGCAAATCATATGGTCTAAAAGTGCATTTTTCCATCGATAACATGACATCATCACGTCAAGTTTGTGCTCTTTCAGTCAATTAGTGTGCGAGGAATATATATATATATATATATATATATATATATATATATATCTTTAATTGTAGTTTTGAAGAATTCATATGAATGTGCATGAACTATTTCTGTTCAAAATTGTTAAAAATGTTAAATGTTTAAATATTAACTGTCAGGTTACTGTACTGTGCCGACTGTACTACTATATGAGTACCTATTTTCTATTGTTTCATTGAAAATAAAACAGCAAAGTCCATCCGTTTTAATTGGGAGACAACATTGTGTCAAAGTCACGATTGTTTTTTTTCATGCTTGAAATAAGAAATTGTTACTTTAAAAAAGTAGTTTTATACTTGCGAGTGTTGATGACACAGCTTTGCAACAGTTGATATTCTCGTTTCAAGCATGTTTTACTCAATATAGGTCATCAAATCTCAGCAACAAGCTGTAATATCTTACTGAGGTCATTTAGGAGCAAAACACGTAAAACAAGTAAAACACTCTGACATGAAATCTGCTTAGTTAGAAGAATTATCTTATCAGACAGAAAATAAGCAAATATCACCCTTATTTGAGATATTTAATCTTACTTAGATTTCAGTTTTTGCAGTGTGCTGGAAGGATCGGCGTCAGCTGCTTGAAGAAGACTTGGAGCTCTTGTCACCTATAAAGTTACATGCTCACAAGGGACCTTTGACTAAAATAGCTTTTAACTCGCCGTTTTTGGGGAGTTCCTTCTAATCAGGGATGGCTAAAAATGCAAGATACGATAATTAAAAAAAAGCTTATTTTTCAATCCAGCAGATCAAAATGGCCTTCTCAAATTTACTCCACGATGCTGAGGTCACTAAAGCCCTGGACGCATGCAAAGGTGATACTCATCACAATTAAAAAAAATTGCTCCTCACCCCGAAACGTGTCGCTGTAACATTGGCGTCTTTTTGAATGAAGCTGCCGGATCGTTCGACCACAAGAAATTCTTCAGCGCCTGCGGCCTGGCCCACAAGTCCATCGACGACTTGAAGAAGGCTTTCGCCATCATCGATCAGGACCACAGCGGCTACATTGAGGAGGAGGAGCTCAAGTAAGAACACGCAGCAGCATTCAGCCTGCAGGAAGAAAAAAAAAAAACACTGTTTAGTGATATATTATCTTTCAAATAGATAATAAAGTACATACAGAATTTGTGTTATACTTAATATAGTGCCCATAGCTCTTAAAAAACATTTTATGTTAAAGCAGCATGGTTTTTTTTTGGCATATTTATGACCCTTGGTCATTATTTTGTTGCCCAATATGGTGAGATGAGGTACATTTGTGTATTTTTTTTAATTAAATAAAAGAGAATTATCAATACATAAAAAATAATTAGAAGCAAACTTAATGAATAATAAAAATATATAAATGAAAAAAAAAAATATAATAAAAATGATTTATAAACATTTTTGATAATTATCTATAAAAAGATAATAGTCTTGAGGTAAATAATTAAGTATAACCAGTTTTATAGATTATTAGATCATATTAAATAACACATTAAAATTAATTAAATCAAAACTGTTACTTTTGATGAAGATGTTGAGTAAATAAATATATATATATATATATATATATATATATATATATATATATATATATATATATATATATATATATATATATATATATATATATATATATATATATAATAAATATAAGTGTATACAATAATAAAACATTATTAATAAACATGTTTAATAATTATCTATAAAAAGATAATAGTCTTGAGGTAAATATTTAAGTATAACTAGTATTAGTTTTATTATATACATTATTAAATAATATTAAACAACACATTAAAATTAATTAAATCAAAACTGTTACTTTTGATGAGGATGATGAGTAAATATACATATATATATATATATATATATATATATATATACATAAAATAAATATAAGTGTATACAATAATAAAAAAATATTAATACACATGTTTAATAATTATCTATAAAAAGATAATAGTCTTGAGGAAAATAATTAAGTATAACTAGTATTAGTTTTATAGATTATTAAATAATATTAAAGAACACATTAAAATGAATTAAATCAAAACTGTTACTTTTGATAAGGATGTTGAGTATATATATATATATATATATATATATATATATATATATATATATATATATATATATATATATATATATATAAAATGAATATTAGTGTATACAATTTTTTTTTTTAAATACACATGTTTAATAATTATCTATAAAAAGATAATAGTCCTGAGGTAAATAAGTAAGTATAACTAGTATTAGTTTTAAAGATTATTAAATAATATTAAATAACACATTCAAATTAGTTAAATCAAAACTGTTACTTTTGATGAGGATGTTGAGTAAAAAAAAAAAAAAAAAAAAAAAAAAAAAAAAAATATATATATATATATATATATATATATATATATATATATATAATACATATAAGTGTATACAATAACAAATATATCTAACAAAATGTAATTATGTAAAAAAGTAACATTCTATCAAATATTTAATATAATAATATTAATAATAATAATAATAATAGTAATTTAAGTTTCATATCGTAAACTTGTTTATAGTTACAATGATCAAATTTAATGTGAAGTTGAATAAATAATAGCAACACAATGAATGAAAGCAAATACAAATACTAAACATTAGGTTTAATAAAAGACATATTGTACAGTGATTTTATTGAAAGCATGTATTAAAGCTGAATGGTTGAGTAAATCAGATAAAATACAATTAAATTAAATCAAGATTATTCCAATTAATACATTCAAAATTTTTTATTAAACTTAACTACACTTAAGGGATGACAACATAATAATTAAAATAAAAAAGGTCAATTTGAAGGCGAGGTTGAGGTCAAAAAGTTAATTGGCCTGTGTGTATCCACAGACTGTTCCTGCAGAACTTCAAGTCAGGTGCACGCACCCTGAACGACGCCGAGACCAAGATTTTCCTCAAGGCCGGCGACACCGACGGAGATGGCAAGATTGGCGTTGATGGTACGAGCGGCTTAAGCATTCTTGGAAAGGTGCAGAAAACACATGCAAACACTTGCAATAAGACGTCTCTATGTCCATCCACAGAGTTCACCACCTTGGTCAAGGCATAAACCGGGGCAACTGACCAACAAGACCTGCTCTGATGGAACAACAACACCCACGTCCAACCTCCCTCCCCTTTTCATCTGAATAGAAATCATTTTTATACATTTGCCGAAGAGACATTTCCTCCTACGCAACACGCTGTCCAGAAAAAAAGAAAAGAAAGAAATGGTTGTGTTCATGTCTTAAATATTCATTTTTGCTTTCTGTCAAATCTATGCACTTTCCAGGAACATAACGGTGGAAAAGAATAAATATTCTTTTGGCTGCGGTCTTATTGGAGGTTTACCACGTGTCTTTTCAAGTATGTGAACATCTGAAAAGCGCTTAATAAAAGGTGTGGACAGGAAATGTGTTATTATGCTGATATCATCATGTCTACCAAAAGGGAAACCTCACCCAACACACCCGGTACGAGCCACTAGATGGTGGTGTCCGTTAAACTGGAAGTGACAAAAAGTCATCTGACAATAAAACCACAAGTATTCTGACACTTGATTCCACCACTTGAAACATACCAGACAGTTAAGTCATAAGACAAGAAGTCCTAGCCTATATATAGCAACTACAGTCACGATCAAAAGTGTACATACACTTGTAAAGAACATAATGTCATGACTGTGTTGAGTTTCCAATCATTTCTACAACTCTTATTATTTTGTGATAGAGTGATTGGAGCACATACTTGTTGGTCACAAAAAAACATTCACGAAGTTTGGTTCTTTTATGAATTTATTATGGGTCTACTGAAAATGTTGGGTCAAAAGTATACATACAGCATACTTGCCAACCTTGAGACCTCCGATTTCGGCGTGGTTGGGGGCGTGGTTAAGAGATATATATATATATAAGAAATACTTGACTTTCAGTGAATTCTAGCTATATATATATATATATATATATATATATATATTATTACATATATATATATATATATATATATATATATATATATATATATATATATATATATGTATACATATATATATATATATAAATAAATAAAATAAATACTTGAATTTCAGTGTTCATTTATTTACACATTTACACATACATAACACTCATCTACTCATTGTTGAGTTAAGGGTTGAATTGTCCATCCTTGTTCTATTCTCTGTCACTATTTCAATACACACACATTATACAAATATACATTGTAAAATCAATAAGAAAACGGGAGCTCTAATTTGGGAGTCTGAATTAGGATCAGAAGTTCCTATATAAACATTGCGCACTCACGTCGCCTTTTTGTATTGCTTACTGCAGCTGTGCACTGGATTCATTCACCAATACAAACTACAACTCACAAACACTTTAGAGTTAGGCTCCACCATCAGAATGAGTACTTAAACTTATAAAGATCACATGGATATTATTCAGTGAGTTGATTCACCAAAACTAACCTGTTATACAGGAGGAAAAAGCACACAGGACGTTTCAATTGTTCACAGACTGGTCGCGCTCATCAGAATGATGACACTTCCGGTCTGCAGGTGATAGCATTCAATTGGGAAGAAACGCCCTACTGCCCCCTACTGACCAATGTGAATACTGATAAATGTGTAATGACAGCTCCAAAAACGAATTCAAACCACAAAATAAAATAAATAAATCAACACTAAAATGTGACACATTATGGGTGGGTCACATATGCATGTACAGTAGATGGCAGTATTGTCCTGTTTAAAAGTGTCACAAAATTGCTGTTTACGGCAGACGAACTGCTTTACGGGGGACGAAAACTTGACTGCTGTTGTTGTGTGTTGTTACCGCGCTGGGAGGACGTTAATGAAACTGCCTAACAATAAACCCACATAAGAAACCAAGAACTCGCCCTCGATCATTAGCTGTTTATATGGTGGGAAAGCGGGCGTGAGAACAGGCTGTCAACACGTCACTCAGGTCCGCATGGAGCTGGAGGGGGCGTGGCCTCCAGCTCCGCCTGAATTTCGGGAGATTTTCGGGAGAAAATTTGTCCCGGGAGGTTTTCGGGAGAGGCGCTGAATTTCGGGAGTCTCCCGGAAAATCCGGGAGGGTTGGCAAGTATGACATACAGCAATGTATATCCGAATGTGACATGACAATCAACAATGTCCCCACAAAGAAGGATAAAAACAACTGAAATATTCTTGATTGCTAAAACAAAGTAGATGCGGGAAATATCGCTCAAAGGAAGACATGAAACTGCTACAGGAAAATACCAAAAAAAGACAAAAAGCCACCAAAATAGGAGCGCAAGACAAGAAGTAAAACACTACTGTCGGAGGCAGATATTTACATATATCCGAATTTAAGTGTTACTTCTTTTTATTTCATAATCATATTACAAAACAGCTAGTGTTTTTCTTCCAATTGTGGTCTTTTGGTTGTCTGCAAAACTGTGTGCTTAACCTTGAATGAGGAATGTTAGAGAGAAAGAGAGATAATGGACATTTGTTTTGGCTAGAGAGACATGACTGCCAGGGACTTAAGAGGGGAGAGGGTTTTTCGGGGGGCAGACCATCTTGGCGGCGCGATAGAATGTTCTATGCTGGACTGGTCTCAATGTATATATGCAAAGCTTTGCAAATATATTACAAAATACCTATTCTGTCTCTGGTGGTTTTTCTACTCAGCTTTAAGTGTCAGAAAGAGCTTGGGAGCGACTTGTGACTTGAATTCCCTGGGAGGAACAACTGGTCCAAAACGCAACACTACACACAGGAAAACAGCAACAAAGTCCAAATAAGTCAGGGTGTGATGTGACAGGTGGTGACAGTACACCTACTTTGAGACAAGAGCTATAGTGATGCATGCTTGGTTATGCTTTAAAGTCATATCCAACAATTGCGACGATGACTTTTTACTGTCAACTGAGTTTCGTTTTTTAATGATTTCTGTTGGTGGTGTGCCTCTGGATTTTGTCAACGGAAAAAATGTGCCTTGGCTCAAAAAAGGTTGAAAAACACTGGCTTACAGGACCTTGGACAGAAGCAATGACCTACATAACCAAAACAAGTGTATGAGGGGAATAAAGCGCATGGCAAGTAGAGAGCAGTGAGGACCTGCAGGCAGCATTAGCAAATGTAAATGAATAAATAAATGATCGGCGGTAACAGAATAGTCTGCAAAGGTATCAGCTTGGCACATGACATCATGCACCGGCTGTGGGTTAAGTCCAACTTGTCGATCCGATGTCCAAGCTCTTCTTTTTTCACACACACAGTCGGACGATTGAGTTTCTCTTTAGCGTCTGCAAAGAAATAAAAGCACTGAGATCTTGTTGAGGGGCCCCCGTTGTCAAGTTGGCATTAATTCCTTCCAATGTCTTTTCAAAACCACTGGAATCATATCCAGTTACTCTGGCCCGGGCGACTTATTATTGGGCCTTTCGCGTTCAATACGGAAAGTCAGTTGCAAAATGAATAGATATAAATAATGCTTGCAGGACGGTTTTGTTTTTTCTAATTCGTCAATGGGGCAGTTATGACTCCGCCTTATTAACCACAAGTGGCCATTTTTTCCTTTGGTCAAAATGTGAGCCATATCAGAATCAGAATCAGAATCAGGTTTATTTGGCCAAGTATACTTGCATACAGTCGTGGTCAAAAGTTGACATACACTTGTAAAGGACATAATGTCATGGCTGTCTTGAGTTTCCAATCATTTTTTACAACTTTTTTTGTGATAGAGTGATTGGAGCACATACTTGTTGGTCACAAAAAAACATTCATGAAGTTTGCTTCTTTTATGAATTTATTATGGGTCTACTGAAAATGTTGGGTCAAAAGTATACATGCAGGCAAATGTGGCACTGGGTGGATCTGTCTCGAAGGACTTCCCAGTCAGCAATGGAGTGAAGCAGGGCTGTGTTCTAGCACCAACCCTGTTCTCACTCTACCTATCAGCCATGCTTGAGGTTGCTTTCAAGGACACATCAAAGGGGGTCTACATCCGGACAAGAACAGATGCAGATTTGTTCAAGGTTGCTCACCTTCGAGCAAAGAGCAAGACAACAGTAAAGGTTGTGAGAGAATTGCTGTTTGCGGACGACAGTGCTATAGTTGCGCACAATGTAGAAGACATACAAGATCTTGTGAACAAGTTTGCAGCAACAGCTAGTCAGTTCAGTCTCAAAATAAACATCAAGAAGACGAAATGCTTGTACCAGCCACCCAAGTATGAGCCCACATCCTCCCTACCAGGGGAGGTCTGTGTCATTGGAGACCCACTTTTGCAATGCCGGACATTCAAGTACCTCGGAAGCACAGTGACAGAAAATGCCAAGCTTGATGATGAGATCAAACTGAGGATGGGGAGAGCGAGTGCTGTGTTTGGGAAATTAAGGGAAAGACTCTGGAACAACAGGCATGTCTCTATTTGCGTCAAGTGCAAGGTGTACAGAGCAACTGTGCTAGCTACACTTTTGTACGGTGCCGAAACCTGGACCCTCTACAGGTTGCAAGTCAGAAAACTTCACGCCTACATGATGCGCCACCTTCGGACCATCATGGACATCTCCTGGAGAGACAAAATCCCGAACACAGAGGTCCTAAGTCGTGCTGGACTGCCATCGATGGATGACATCTTAACCCAAACAAACCTGAGATGGGTCGGGCATGTAGAGAGAATGAGTCACGAGCGGCTCCCTCGGCATCTGCTCTACTCACAGCTGGAGGAAGGGAAACGAAACAGAGGGAGGCCAAGGCTACGGTACAAGGACACCGTTAAACGGAATTTGAGGGAACTGAAGATCGACACTGCAACCTGGCAGCTGAGGGCAAAAGACCGGGCTGAGTGGAGGACTATGATCCGACCGAAATGAAACAGTCATTGTCGCGCCCGACAGACTGCTATGATGACTGAAAATGTTGGGTCAAAAGTATACATACAGCAATGTTAATATTTGCTTACATGTCCCTTGGCAAGTTTACCTGCAATAAGGCGCTTTTGGTAGCCATCCACAAGCTTCTGGTTGAATTGTTGACCACTCCTCTTGACAAAATTGGTGCAGTTCAGCTAAATGTGTTGGTTTTCTGACATGGACTTGTTTCTTCAGCATTGTCCACACGTTTAAGTCAGGACTTTGGGTATTGTGGCCAAACAGCTAAATTTTTGTTTCATCTGACCACAGAACTTTGTTCCAGAAGGTCTTATCTTTGTCCATGTGATCACAAAAATGGAGATGTTTGGCCACAATACCCAGCAATATGTTTGGAGGAGAAAAGGTGAGGCCTTTAATACCAGGAACAGCAGGCCTACCGTCAAGCATGATGTTGGTAGTATTATGCTCTGGGCCGGTTTTGCTGCCAATGGAACTGGTGCTTTAAAGAGAGTAAATGGGACAATGAAAAAGTAGGATTACCTCCAAATTCTTCAGGCCGACCTAAAATCTTCAGCCCGGTGTCAGGCTTGTCCCTGACAGTTTGACTGTGTTTTAGTTTTTTCTCTGCGTTTGTCTTAGTTTTCTGTCAGCGCTTTTATTTTGTCTTCATTTCCTGATTGTCTCCTGGCCACACCTGGTGTCAATCAGCCAGCTGCTATTTAAACCTGCCTTCTCCTCCAGTCAGTGCTGGATTATTGTCTTTCCTACTTGTCGTTGTCAGTGTAGCTGGATGCGGTAGCGGTAAGCTATATTCTGTAGCTGTTTGTAGCCTGCTGTCTTTTTGTTCCTCGTCTTCCAGTTCTTGTTTCCCTGGCATCCTGTTTCCTGTTCCTAGTTCCTGGTTTGTGTTTTTTCCTTTATTTTATGAACATTAAATCATGTTTTCCTGGACAAAGCCTGCCATCTCTGCATCTTGGGGTTCGTCATCAACAACATACTCTGACACCCGGAGGTTGGGTTTTGGGCGCAGTTGGGTGTTCCAACAGGATAATGACCCCAAACACACATCAAAAGTGGTAAAGGAATGGCTAAATCAGGCTACAATTAAGGTTTTAGAATGGCCTTCCCAAAGTCCTGACTTAAATGTGTAGACAATGCTGAAGAAACAAGTCCATGTCAGAACACCAACAAATTTGGCTGAACTGCACCAATTTTGTCAAGAGGAGTGGTCAAAAATTCAAGCAGAAGCTTGTGGATGGCTACCAAAAGCGCCTTATTGCAGTGAAACTTGCCAAGGGACATGTAAGCAAATATTAACATTGCTGTATGTATACTAAGCAGCAAGGTGGGAGAGGGGTTAGTGCATCTGCCTCACAATACAAAGGTCCTGAGTAGTCTTGGGTTCAATCCCAGGCTCGGGATCTTTCTGTGTGGAGTTTGCATGTTTTTCCCGTGACTGCGTGGGTTCCCTCCGGGTACTCCGGCTTCCTCCCACCTCCAAAGACATGCACCTGGGGATAGGTTGATTGGCAACACTAAAATTGGCCCTAGTGTGTGAATGTGAGTGTGAATGTTGTCTGTCTATCTGTGATGGCCCTGCGATGAGGTGGCGACTTGTCCAGGGTGTACCCCACCTTCCGCCCGATTGTAGCTGAGATAGGCTCCAGCGCCCCCCGCGACCCCAAAGGGAATAAGCGGTAGAAAATGGATGGGATGGATGGATGTATGTATACTTTTGACCCAGCACATTTGTTCACATTTTCAGTAGACCTATAATAAATTCATAAAAGAACCAAACTTCATGAATGTTTTTGTGACCAACAAGTATGTGCTCCAATCACTCTATCACAAAAATGTATATGATAGACAACTTCCATAGCCAATCAGATCACGAGTTGTTGTCAGTAATGTGGATTTTGGCCCAGAGGCTCTAGATATTCCTGCAGAAGAGCGACTTTGTTGACACCTCTCTACAGAAGGCAGAGATAGGTAGTATCTCAAGATAACTGGAGCATGCAAATATCATATGGCCACCGGCACAAATGGCCAAAAAAGAAAAGAGAGACCTGCATGTGGGTTTCTTCGTAATGCCTTCGGGTCAACTGTGGACAACCTTCAAATGTTTCCAAGTACCAGAGAGAATCACACAGCTGGTAAAATCCTACTACCAGGACCTCCAGTTCTGCGTAACACAGGCTAGTACAACTGCTTGCCAGCATCTAGAAGTGGGCATAACGGTGCGATGCATCATTTTTCCACTTGCGTTCACCATGGCAATGGAGCTTATCATTTGAGCATCCCTGTGGATGGTTGGAGTGGAACGTTTGAAGGGCGGGCCACGGTTTCCCCCAATAGTGCGTACATGGACATGAAGACCATAACAACAATAAACGCATACACCAAACGCCTGTTTGACAAACTTCAAGGAAACATCAAATGGGCACGAGATTAAACCCACCAAATTGCGCAGTATCTCCGTTGTCACGGGACAACTCACCAATGAAAGGTGTCACATTAACGGGGAGCCTATGCCTACAATCCTGAAGAAACCCATCAAAAGCCTCAGCCGTTGATAAAGTGCAGACCTAAAGGACTCGAAACAGGTAGAGCAACTTAGACAGGATACCATCAGTGGCCTCGAGCAAATTAACATAACCGCTCTCCCAGGGAAACAGAAAGTCTGGTGCTTCCAGTTTGGTCTTCTACACCGTCTCATGTGGCCAATTTCAAGGTACCTCTAGCGGCCCATACAAATAATCTGTAAAGGGTGGGGAGCGCGCAAGTCCGGAAGTGGCTTGAACTGAGAGGAAAATTGGATGGGGCGAACTATAGAACATGGAGTCCAACAGGCTGAGCTTCATAATCAGAGTCACTTACAATGTCGTTCCCTCTCCAATCAACCTACATTTCTGGTTTGGTGAGGATCCGGCCTGTCTCCAATTTGCAGCTGCCAGCAAATCTCAAACATATCCTGGTGTGCTGCAAGGTCAGCCTAACTCAAGGAAAATACACATTGTGCCACAACAGTGTTAAAGTGCTTGGCGGCAGAACTGGAGTAGAGGAGAGTAACCATCAATGTCTTGCCCCTATGTACATAGGACACTGTCCCACAGTCAACATCCGCCTTCATTCGAGAAGAAGATAAACAACGGAACAAAGGTACAACTCCAGAATCATGCACACTCAACTCAGCGAGAGGTTGGGAAATGCAGGTGGACCTAAGCCAGAGGCTGGCATTCCCACCCGAAATCTCAGTGACCAACCTGCGGCAAGAATTGGTCCTTTGGTCCAATGCCTGCCAGCGTGTCCTCATTGCTGAGCTGAAAGCCCTTTAGAAGAATGCCATCGATGAGGCATACGAAAGGAAAAGGCTGCGCTACGCCAACTTAGCGGCCGAAGCAGAGGAGCAAGGCTGGAGTGTAGGGTGCGTCCAGTGGAGGTGGGCTGCGTAGGCTTTGTAGCCAGTTCTTCCACATGGTTCCTAAAGGAATGGGAATCAGAGGCCATACCTAACAGAGGGCAAACAAAAAACATGCTATTGTCGCTGAAAGGAGCAGCCACTGGCAGTGGCTGAAACGGAGAGACACCAAGGGCTGCAAGATTCCCGCATGAAGCCGTCATACAGCACATACCCAGTTGTGGTGGGCCAGCCTTGGACGAGGGTGTTGGCTGAAACACCCAATAGGTCTGGGGGGATGATTTGTTGTTTGGCAACCCATAGTAGTCAGTGGCATTCCAAATACCACTCAATATCTCCAACCCCACTTAAGATGTCTCTCCAGTATTGTGCTGATTTTATCAGGGATTGTAAGAACAAGTCCTATTTAGCAATCTTATTTTGTTTTTAAAATTTAATTAAAACAACTAATGTGTATTGTAGGGAATTTTTTTTGTAATATTTTCCGAAAGTTGAGGCATTAACGGCATCACACTTAATAATATATCACAATAATATGTCTTAGTTTAACCTTTTATCTCATCCATCCATCTTCTTTCGCTTATCAGAGGTCGGTTCGCGGCAGCCTAAGCAGGGAAGCCCAGACTTCCCTCACCCCAGCCACTTCGTCCAGCTCCTGCCGGGGGATACTGAGGTGTTCCCAGGCCAGCCGGGAGACATAGTCTTCCCAACGTGTCCTGGGTCTTCCCTGTGGCCTCCTACCGGTCGTACGTACCATAAACACCTCCTTAGGGAGGCGTTCGGGTGGGCATCCTGACCAGATGCCCGAACCACCTCATCTGGATCCTCTCGATGTGGAGGAGCAGCGGCTTTACTTTGAGCTCCTCCCGGATGACAGAGCTTCTCACCCTATCTCTAAGGGAGAGCCCCACCACCTGGCGGAGGAAACTCATTTCGGCCGCTTGTACCCATGATCTTATCCTATTGGTCATAGCCCAAAGCTCATGACCATAGGTGAGGATGGGAACGTAGATCAACCGGTAAATTGAGAGCTCTGCCTTCCGGCTCAGCTCCTTCTTCACCACAACGGATCGATACAGCGTCCGCATTACTGAAGACTCCGCACCGATCCGCCTGTCGATCTCACGATCCACTCTTCCCTCACTTGTGAACCAGACTCCGAGGTACTTGAATTCCTCCACATGAGGCAGGGTCTCCTCCCCAACTCGGAGATGGCACTCATTACAATCTTCAATGAAACAAAACTAGGGAACATTTTGAATTTGGAGAACAGTAAAACTGTGTTTAAGTTATTTAAGAACAGGCAGCTCAGTGGATCAGGATGCTTCCTGTAGAAATAAGGGATGTTGGTTCAAGTCCTGGTCAGGGTAAGTCTGACCTTTTTTTTAATTCCCCATATATAAAAATGCTAAAGTTGACAGGTATGTCCTCTCCCCTTTTATTAAATAGGAGCAACGTCAGTAAAGAGCAGTACAAGGCGTCGAGTAACGTCAGTGGTTAATTATGCACCAGGCAACTTCACAGGATTGCACAAAGGCATTATTACCTTTCTGTCTGAGCTGCTTGTCAGAGTTGATGTACTGTAGGTTGCAATCCTTTGTGCTGGTGCTCAAAGTACAATAGTAGTAAGGCTCGAAGATTTGTGAGTGCTGTCGAGCAGTTTGGGAAATCATTTTCTCTTTTGTTTAGCCCGACTGAGCTCTATATGTACTATGCTAATCCAACTAAATTAATTTTGGCGGCCACATGTCCAGAAAGCTAAGTACAGTGGGGGAGGCAAACCTCTCCCTTCATTATTCATTCGTCTTATTTTGTATATTTCGGAGAACCAACAGTAGACAGTAGACAATTGAATTTGGATTTTGTCGAAGTTACAGTAGCGCTCTGCAAAAATGTGAGTCTCTCACAAGTTTATTTAACTGTTCTTGCGGGCCAACGGTGGAATTGCCTGAATGTTGAAAATGGGAGGACTTCAAATTAGAGATGTCCGATAATGGCTTTTTTGCCGATATCCGATATTGAATTGCAGCCACGCTTCTGTCAGTCTACCCCAGGGCAGCTGTGGCTTTGAAAGTAGCTTACCACCACCAGGTGTGAATGATTGATGGGCTCTACATGTAAAGCGACTTTGGGTACTTAGAAAAGCGCTATATAAATCCCAGTTATTATTATTACTATTATTATTCCGATATTGTCCAACTCTTAATTACCGATTCCGATATCAACCCATACCGATATATACAGTCGTGGGATTAACACATTATTATGCCTAATTTTGTTGTGATGCCCCGCTGGATGCATTAAACAATGTAACAAGGTTTTCCAAAATAAATCAACTCAAGTTATGGGAAAAAAAATGCCAACATGTCACTGCCATATTTATTATTGAAGTCACAAAGCAGCTTGGAATTTGGGACATGAGGAGGTTGAGGTGGGCGGGGTTGGGGGGGGTTGGGGTTGAGTTGGGGGGGGGGGGGGGGGTAGGGGGTAGCGGGGGGTGTATATTGTAGCGTCCCGGAAGAGTTAGTGCTGCAGGGGGTTCTGGGTATTTGTTCTGTTGCGTTTATGTTGTGTTACGGTGCGGATGTTCTCCCGAAATGTGTTTGTCATTCTTGTTTGGTGTGGGTTCACAGTGTGGCGCATATTTGTAACAGTGTTAAAGTTGTTTATACGGCCACCCTCAGTGTGACCTGTATGGCTATTGACCACGTATGCCTTGCATTCACTTGTGTGTGTGAAAAGCCGTAGATATTATGTGACTGGGCCAGCACGCGAAGGCAGTGCCTTTAAGGCACGCCTCCAATATTGTTGTCTGGGTGGAAATCGGGAGAAATTCGGGAGAATGGTTGCCCCGGGAGATTTTCGGGAGGGGCACTGAAATTCGGGAGTCTCCTGGGAAAATCGGGAGGGTTGGCAAGTATGACTGGGAGACGCGACTGCTCTGTACTTCTCCCTATGTCCGTGTACCACTCTACATGTAAAGCGACTTTGGGCGTTTTAAAAAGTCATACATTTTACTTTTTGAAACCGATACCGATAATTTCCGATATTACATTTTAAAGCATTTATCGGCCGATAATATCGGCAGTCCGATATCGGACATCTCTATTTATCATCATTCAAATATTAAAATTATAATAGAAACAAAACAATTTTCTAAATGACACCATTGCTGACATCCAGGTAACATAACTACAGACTTAACCAATGTGAACATTGTAGATTTAAGCATAAAATAAAACAGAACAAACAACAAATGTAGAAACACACATTTTTACAATGGAGTTCAGGGTGTGCAACTACGAGCGCTGCATGGAACTCTAACTACTACGAAGATGATGGTCATGTTGACTTAAGTATTTGCATCTTACCGTTTCGTTATTTTATCCATTGAGTGGGTGATTTACAATGAAAGAAGGTATTGTGTGTCGATACTGCATCAGTCTGCCGCCATCTGCTGCCAGTCACAACAGGAGCAGTTGTTATTATCGATGATATTATCGGACATCTCTACTTAAAATGGAACCTTGAAGAACACCACTGGTGTAACTAAACAAATTGAACAAATGACTACTGACTGCATCTGAAGTAAACAAGCTACAGCAACACCTTAGTTGCATAAATCACATTACCAAAGAAATTTAACTGCCATAAAAGAGAACACTTGAACGGGTGCTGATGTGTATTTCTGGTCTTGTCATTCTCGTCTGGACAGAAGGGTGACACGGCAGTGCGGCTGGATCAAAAGAAGTTAATTATAATTTATATAGCACTTTTTCTCTAGTGACTCAA
The DNA here is from genome assembly GCF_033978685.3 of Nerophis lumbriciformis. NCBI lineage: Eukaryota > Metazoa > Chordata > Actinopteri > Syngnathiformes > Syngnathidae > Nerophis > Nerophis lumbriciformis. Next base: position 8,694,184 of record NC_084569.2, read on the forward strand.
AGCACTTTACATAGTGAAACCCAATATCTAAGTTACATTTAAACCAGTGTGGGTGGCACTGGGAGCAGGTGGGTAAAGTGTCTTGCCCAAGGACACAACGGCAGTGACTAGGATGGCGGATGCGGGGATCGAACCTGGAACCCTCAAGTTGCTGGCACGGCCACTCTACCAACCGAGCTAGACGTCAAAGATGCTTTACTGAACCAAAAGTTGTTTTATTACAAGCGAGTGTCATTAAACAGGTCTGCAGTACCCGGAGGAGCTCAGGTCAAAAATTAAGGACTCCTGCCTTGGAGAAACCAAACCATCAGTTTCATATTCCTACCACCTGCCTGTGTGTGTGTGTGCTGGGTCAGGAGCGTGCATCCTGACCATAAAAAGAGATGTTCGTGTGTAAGTGTCTGGAAAACAACTGCTTTAATTCATAACTGAAATGATGTCGTAGAGCTAGACAGGTAGTCTTTTCTCAAGGATATGGTTATCACTTTTGCATTCCAAAGTCCCAATTAGGGCCTCTTTCCTACGAGAAGTGATCCAATCCACCCGCGAATATCAAACTAAGGGGCCTTATCTATTTATGTGCTCAAACTGAAATACCACTATCATACTTGCCAACCTTGAGACCTCCGATTTCGGGAGGTGGGGGTGGGGGGTGGGGCTAAGAGGGGAGGAGTATATTTACAGCTAGAATTCACCAAGTCAAGTATTTCATATATATATATATATATATATATATATATATATATATATATATATATATATATATATATATATATATAAGAAATACTTGACTTTCAGTGAATTCTAGCTATATATATATTTATTTTATTATATATATATATATATATATATCCATTCTTCCATCCATCCATTTTCTACCGCTTATTCCCTTTGGGGTCGCGGGGGGCGCTGGAGCCTATCTCAGCTACAATCGGGCGGAAGGCGGGGTACACCCTGGACAAGTCGCCACCTCATCGCAGGGCCAACACAGATAGACAGACAACATTCACACTCACCTCCACACACTAGGGCCAATTTAGTGTTGCCAATCAACTTATCCCCAGGTGCATGTCTTTGGAGGTGGGAGGAAGCCGGAGTACCCGGAGGGAACCCACGCAGTCACGGGGAGGACATGCAAACTCCACACAGTAAGATCCCGAGCCCGGGATTGAACCCAAGACTACTCAGGACCTTCGTATTGTGAGGCAGATGCACTAACCCCTCTGCCACCGTGAAGCCCATATATATATATATACATATATATATATATATATATATATATATATATATAAATATAAGAGAAATACTTGAATTTCAGTGTTCATTTATTTACACATATACACACACATAACACTCATCTACTCATTGTTGAGTTAAGGGTTGAATTGTCCATCCTTGTTCTATTCTCTGTCACTATTTTTCCAACCATGCTGAACACCCTTTCGCAGGTACCCAGAAAGGTTTCGAGTACCACCAAAAAGACTGAATCTCTAAAGACAGTATAAAAATCTGTGTTAAAGGTGTACAAATACTGTTTGTATAATAAGCATGTTATTTTTTTACAAATGAGGGTTAAGAGTTCAGTTCTAAAAAAAAAGAAGAAAAGAATGTGGCTTGAGTACAGTTTTTTAATTGAGCTGCTGCATTTTTTGGTTGGGTTGTTTATTTATTTTGAGTAACTTCTATACATTTCTAAAAGGGGAGGAATGTAATAGTGATCTATGTTTGTCTGTTGCCATCTCCTGGTGAATGTTGGCTATAGCGTACTGGGGTTACTTTTTGGTTGGCCAACAATTTACGCGGTGTTGCGCACCTGACGTCACTCAGGTCCGCATGGAGCTGGAGGGGGCGTGGCTTCCAGCTCCGCCTGAATTTCGGGAGATTTTCGGGAGAAAATTTGTCCCGGGAGGTTTTCGGGAGAGGCGCTGAATTTCGGGAGTCTCCCGGAAAATCCGGGAGGGTTGGCAAGTATGACCACTATTTACTTAAACTTGGTGGTTTGCTTTCTCCAAGATGAATATGAACATTCACCATATGCAAAACATAATATGAGTTAATGAATTCACTTCACTAGCAAGGTTAAAATGTTAATGGAAGGATATGCCGATTGTCACGGCGGAGTTGCAGCTTACTGCGCGGTTCGTTTTCTCCCGGGATGCAAACGGACGACTCAGAACAGGACTTGCAGGTAGGAACATGATTTAATTTTGATAAATCATCCAAATTACAAAACAAAGGCAAGCGTGCCTATCGCACGCGGAAGCTAAGGCAAAAACTTAGCGCAGGAAACATGGAACTACGGACATCGAACACTCACGAAACTGTGGCATGAAATAAACAAGACTTACGTGGCAAGGCTAGGCAAACAATGACGCCAGGCCGACTGACTGGCAAAGGCAGGCTTAAATAATGCCTCTGATTAGAGACAGGTGAGCGTCCCGAACACCAGAGGCAGGTGAAAACAATAAGCAGCCATGGCAACCAAACCAAACTCAGGTGTCACAAACAGGAACTAAAAGAGTCCAAAACTAACAGAAAATACAAAAACTTGATCCGGACCACGGATCATGACACCGATGTGTTTACAGCATACTTGCCAACCCTCCCGGATTTTCCGGGAGACTCCCGAAATTCAGCACCTCTCCCGAAAACCTCCCGGGACAAATTTTCTCCCGAAAATCTCCCGAAATTCAGGCGGACTCAGGTCCTCCACAATATAAAAAAGCGTACCTGCCCAATCACGTTATAACTATAGAATGATGGAGGGCGAGTTCTTGGTTTCTTATGTGGGTTTATTGTTAGGCAGTTTCATTAACGTCCTCCCAGCGCGGCAACAACACACAACAACAGCAGTCACTTTTTTGTATACCGTAAAGCAGTTCGTCTGCCGTAAACAGCAATGTTGTGACACTCTTAAAGAGGACAATACTGCCATCTAGTGCATTTGATTAAAGCACTTTTGTGCGTGCTACACAGCAATGCATCATCAGAGAGGGTGTTCAGCATGGTTCGAAAACTAGTGACAGAGAATAGAACAAGGATGGACAATTCAACCCTTAACTCAACAATGAGTAGATGAGTGTTATGTGTGTGTATATGTGTAAATAAATGAACACTGAAATTCAAGTATTAATTTTATATATATATATATATATATATATATATATATATATATATATATATATATAATAAATAATAAAATAAATATATATATATAATAAATAATAAAAAAAAAAAAATATATATATATATATATATAGCTAGAATTCACTGAACGTCAAGTATTTCTTATATATATATATATATATATATATATATATATATATATATATATATATATATATATATATATATATATATATATATATATGTATATATATATATATATATATATATGAAATACTTGACTTGGTGAATTCTAGCTGTAAATATACTCCTCCCCTTTTAGAGACGCCTTCAACCACGCCCCCGTCCCACCCTGACCACGCCCACCCCCACCCCCTCCCCCCACCTCCTGAAATCGGAGGTCTCAAGGTTGGCAAGTATGGTTTACAGTGGTCCAAGTTTCTCTATAAAAAAGGAGCACTCTAGTGTTTTTATGAATTTGCTGCAAAAATGTTTGTTTTCCAAGTTTTGAATTGAACCTGGGGGCCGGCATGTTGTCATTCCCAGGACGGATTCGGTGCTCCGTATATAGGAGCAAGTGTGGCATGTGTGACATGACCAGGAAAAATAATGTTTAATGAATGAATAGATGTGTCCGTGCATAAATTTGGAACTGTTTCATACGTTTACAACACATTAGACTGCAAGACAAAGGACTGGAGTAAAAAGGTGCATATTTTTTCCATACCACCACACCCTGCAAATGTAACCGATCATTTTATAGTCAGCCCCACGGACCTTTAAGTAATGCTCAAAGTGGTGTAATGATGTCACTGGTGCAGACTTCACCTGCTGCATGCCAGCTGCCGCCAGCGTGTGAGCAAAGAGTGCTGCCTTTGGCTACTTTCCAGGAAGTGCCTGGTTGCAGACAGCATTTGACACATTTGGGTAATGCAGCATCCCAGCACACCTGCATATATTTCAACCCTATTTCAGTCAAATTACCTCCTATATACAGTCGTGGTCAAAAGTAAGGACATAGTGTCATGGCTGTCTTGAGTTTCCAATCATTTCTACAACTCTTATTTTTTTGTGATAGAGTGATTGGAGCACATACTTGTTGGTCACAAAAAACATTCATGAAGTTTGCTTCTTTTGGTAGCCATCCACAAGCTTCTGTTTGAATTTCTGACCACTCCTCTTCACAAAATTGGTGCAGTTCAGCTAAACGTGTTGTTTTCCTGACATGGACTTGTTTCTTCAGCATTGTCCAGCATTGTTTCATCTGACATCTGTTGCGTCAGACAAGTTCTTCCTCCCAGGGAATCTAAGTTACTGGTCAATCCCAAGTTCTTTCGATGACATATATGCTGAGTAAGAAGGACCATCAAGACAGAATTGGAATATTTTCAAGTTTTACTAAAGCTTTAGGAGATCATCTTAACCAATACATTCATATCGGCTACTCTAGTTGATCTGACATTCAAACGGAAAAGCCAACTTCTTGCACACAAAGAATCAAATCAAATCAAATCAACTTTATTTATAAAGCACATTTAAAATTTACCACAGGGGTAGCCAAAGTGCTGTACAATGAACAGGTTAAAAGATAAAACGAGTACCGAGCAAACACAACACAACACAAACAGAACACGATAAAAAAATAAATAACTAAAATAGAATAAATAAAAACATAAAAACATAAAAACAGGTTCACAGCAGGTGTATTATGGGGCGCCAATCCAATCCAATCCAATCCACTTTATTTATATAGCACATTTAAACAACAAAATGTTTCCAAAGTGCTGCACAACAAAATTAAACACAATTAAAAACAATATAAAATAAATATGATTAAAAACAATTTCAAAGGGTAAAACCAATTAAAACAGTAAATAGAAGCACAATTTTAAAAACACAGAGGACAACAGAGGACCACCACACCCTGCAAATGTAACCGATCATTTTATAGTCAGCCCCACGGACCTTTAAGTAATGCTCAAAGTGGTGTAATGATGTCACGCAACACTGATAAGGAAGATTTGGGGGTTTGGTTTCACATTCCTGATGGTTTAAGACACTAAACAGACAATCTGAAGACAAAGAGAGACTGGTAGAATATACAAAGGAAAAGTACTAGGTACTCTAAACATGGCTATGTAAAACGAAAGAACTCTTGAACATATATGCATCCTCCACACATCCCATGGACAAAGATAAGACCTTCTGGAGGAAAGTTCTGTGGTCAGATGAAACAAAAAGTGAGCTGTTTGGCCACAATACCCAGCAATATGTCTGGAGAAGAAAAGGTGAGGCCTTTAATCCCAGGAACACCAAGCCTACCGTCAAGCATGGTGGTGGTAGTATTATGCTCTGGGCCTATTTTGCTGCCAATGGAACTGGTGCTTTACAGAGAGTAAATGGGACAATGAAAAAGGAGGATTACCCCCAAGTTCTTCAGGACAACCTAAAATCATCAGCCCGGAGGTTGGGTCTTGGGCGCAGTTGGGTGTTCCAACAGGACAATGACCCCAAACACAAGTCAAAAGTGGTAAAGGAATGCCTAAATCAGGCTAGAATTAAGGTTTTAGAATGGCCTTCCCAAAGTCCTGATGTGTGGACAATGCTGAAGAAACAAGTCCATGTCAGAAAACCAACACATTTAGCTGAACTGCACCAATTTTGTCAAGAGGAGTGGTCAAAAATTCAAGCAGAAGCTTGTGGATGGCTACCAAAAGTGCCTTATTGCAGTGAAACTTGCCAAGGGACATGTAAGCAAATATTAACATTGCTGTATGTATACTTTTGACCCAACATTTTCAGTAGACCCACAATAAATTCATAAAATAACCAAAATTTCATGAATGTTTTTTGTGACCAACAAGTATGTGCTCCAATCACTCTATCACAAAAAAATAAGAGTTGTAGAAATGATTGTAAACTCAAGACAGCCATGACATTATGTTCATTACAAGTGTATGTAATATTTTGACCACAACTGTATATGATATCACCATCGCTGCGATGAATCCATGACCCAAATGCCCAGATGTCCTCTGACGTCGCGTTATGCATTATCACTGACAGCAGAGGGTGACTTTTTGATGCCTTACATCAGCAGAGCTGACAAAGCAAAACAGACCAAACGGACTTGCCATCAGCAGCTATCATGTGTTATTTAGGACAGCCTCACCTCAAAACAGCTGATTAAACACAAAGTTGAAATATACAACCTAACCTAGGCTCATTTCAAACTGTGTTGCCCATATCTGACCTGTATAAGATTTTTTTTTATGTCAATGTGAACAGCGCAATTCAGATTTTTTTCAAATCTGACCCATGCTTTTTTTTGTATGGAGTAGTGTTGTCCCGATACCAATATTTTGGTACCAGTACCAGTACCAAAATTATTTCAATACTTTTCGGGCTTTTTGGTACTTTTCTAAATAAAGGGGACCACAAAAAAATTGCATTATTGGCTTTATTTGAACAAAAAATCTTAGGGTACATTAAATTTTTTACTTATTATTGCAAGTTTGTCCTTAAATAAAATAGTGAACATATAAGACAACTTGTATTTTATTAGTAAGTAGACAAACAAAGGCTCCTAAATTAGCAAATGACTAAATCTAACTAAATGCTAACATCATTTATCTACCTATTATTTTGTCAACATTATTAAGGACAAATGGTAGAAAATGAATTATTAATCTACTTGTTCATTTACTGTTAATATCTGCTTACTTTCTCTTTCAACATGTTCTATCTACACTTCTGTTAAAATGTAATAATCACTTATTCTTCTGTTGTTTGATACGTTACATTAGTTTTGGATGATACCACAAATGTAGGTATCAATCCCATACCAAGTAGTTACAGTATCATACATTGGATAGGAATTAATTGTCATTGCACAAGTACAACGGAACTTTGTTTTCAGCACAAACCCGTTCAAGATTAGACAAACAAACAGTGTACAGGGTTACAGAACAGGAACGCTGATGGGTCGCCACAAGGCGCCCCGTAGAAGATAAGAAAAAGGTAAAACGCTGGGGAAGAAGATGAGTAAAAAAATACAATCTAGACTGGGCTCCTAAGGGGGCCTTGTCTAGAGTGGGTAAAAACCTCCATGCCATGCACACATAAACACGTTACATTTAATCACGACAACTTGCAACAGAGGGGCGGGGAGTTGGGGCCCTGGAGGTCGACTACTGCTATGAAGCGATGCCAGCTGTCCATCACTCCGAGGGGAATCAAGCGGTGGTGAAGGCGTGGGGTGGGGGAGGGTGTGTGTGTGCGTGTGTGTATATGCCCATTGTCTTGGGTGTGTCGATGTAATGTTCATAGGCTGGGGCCATTCTGCATGCAAGCAAAAGTTTGACTCCAGGTGTCGTTGAGGAGGAGGGGGCGGGGGGGGCCTGGAGGTCATTTTCATCTTATATTCAATTGAATAGACGGCAAGATATTTAATGTTCTAACTTGTAAACTTTGTTATTTTTTGCAAATATTAGCTCATTTGGAATTTGATGCCTGCAACATGATTCAAAAAAGCTGGCACAAATGGAAAAAAAGGCTGAGAAAGTTGAGGAATGCTCATCAAACACTTATTTGGAACATCCCACAGGTGAACAGGCTCATTGGGAACAGGTGGGTGCCATGATTGGGTATAAAAGCAGCTTCCATGAAAAGCTCAGTCGTTCACAAACAAGGATGGGGCGAGGGTCACCACTTTGTCAACAAATGCGTGAGCAAATTGTCCAACAGTTTAAGAACAACATTTCTCAACCAGCTATTGCAAGGATATTAGGGATTTCACCATCTACGGTCCGTAATATCATCAAAAGGTTCAGAGAATTTGAAGAAATCACTGCACGTAAGCGATGATATTACGGACCTTCGATCCCTCAGGCGGACTGCATCAATAAGCGACATCAGTGTGTAAAGGATATCACCACATGGGCTCAAGAACACTTCAGAAAACCACTGTCAGTAACTACAGTTCGTCGCTACAGCTGTAAGTTCAAGTTAAAACTCTACTATGCAAAGCGAAAGCCATTTATCAACAACATCCAGAAACGCCGCCGGCTTTGCTGGGCCCGAGGTCATCTAAGATGGACTGATGCAAAGTGGAAAAGTGTTCTGTGGTCTGACGAGTCCACATTTCAAATTGTTTTGGGAAACTGTGGACGTCGTGTCCTCCGGACCAAAGAGGAAAAGAACCATCCGGACTGTTGTGGTTGGTAGAGCGACCGTGCCAGCAACTTGAAGGTTGCAGGTTCGATCACCGCTTCCGCCATCCTATTCACTGCCGTTGTGTCCTTGGGCAAGACACTTTACCCACCTGCTCCCAGTGCCACCCACACTGGTTTAAATGTAACTTAGATATTGGGTTTCACAATGTAAAGCGCTTTGAGTCACTTGAGAAAAAGCGCTATATAAATGTAATTCCCTTCACTTATAGGTGCAAAGTGGAAAAGCCAGCATCTGTGATGGTATGGGGGTGTATTTGTGCCCAAGGCATGGGTAACTTACACATCTGTGAAGGCACCATTAAAAGCCTACTGAAACCCACTACTACCAACCACGCAGTCTGATAGTTTATATATCAATGATGAAATCTTAACATTGCAACACATGCCAATATGACCGGGTTAGCTTACTAAAGTGCAATTTGCGCGATATATCCTGCTGAAAACGTCTCGGTATGACATTTTGGGACAGCATGGTGGCCAGCTATTAAGTCGTCTGTTTTCATCGCAAAATTCCACAGTATTCTGGACATCTGTGTTGGTGAATGTTTTGCAATTTGTTCAATGAACAATGGAGACAGCAAAGAAGAAAGCTGTCGGTGGGAAGCGGTGTATTGCGGCCGACTGTAGCAACACAAACACGGCCGGTGTTTCATTGTTTACATTCCCGGAAGATGACAGTCAAGCTTTACCATTGGCCTGTGGAGAACTGGGACAACAGAGACTCTTACCAGGAGGACTTTGAGTTGGATACGCAGACGCGGTACCGTGAGTACGCATGCAGCTGCGGCTTCCAAACATTTGATGGCTTGCCCGTACGTGCGTGCCGCTATGTGCATGTCACGTACGTAACTTTGGGGACTTTGGGGAAATATATGTGCTGTATGAACTTTGGGGAGGTGAACGGTACTTTGGGCTGTGGGATTGAGTGTGTTGTGCAGGTGTTTGAGTTGTATTGGCGGGTTATATGGACGGGAGGGGGGAGGTGTTTGTTATGCGGGATTAATTTGTGGAATATTAAATATAAGCCTGGTTGTGTTGTGGCTAATAGAGTATATATATGTCTTGTGTTTATTTACTGTTTTAGCCATTCCCAGCTGAATATCAGGTCCCACCCGCCTCTCACAGCATCTTCCCTATCTGAATCGCTCCCACTGCCCTCTAGTCCTTCACTCTCACTTTCCTCATCCACAAATCTTTCATCCTCGCTCAAATTAATGGGGGAATCGTCGCTTTCTCGGTCCGAATCGCTCTCGCTGCTGGTGGCCATGACTGTAAACAATGTGCAGATGTGAGGAGCTCCACAACCTGTGACGTCACGCTACTCGTCTGCTACTTCCGGTACAGGCAAGGCTTTTTTATCAGCGACCAAAAGTTGCGAACTTTATCGTCGATGTTCTCTACTAAATCCTTTCAGCAAAAATATGGCAATATCGCGAAATGATAAAGTATGATACATAGAATGGACCTGCTATCACCGTTTAAATAAGAAAATCGCATTTCAGTAGGCCTTCAATGCTGAAAGGTACATACAGGTTTTGGAGCATCATATGTTGCCATCCAAGCAACGTTATCATGGACGCCCCTGCTTATTTCAGCAAGACAATGCCAAGCCACGTGTTACAACAGTGTGGCTTCATAGTAAAAGAGTGCGGGTACTAGACTGGCCTGCCTGTAGTCCAGACATGTCTCCCATTGAAAATGTGTAATATGAAGCATAAAATACGACAGAGACGCAGACTGTTGAACAACTTAAGCTGTACATCAAGCAAGAATGGGAAATAATTCCACCTGAAAAGCTTCAAAAATGTGTCTCCTCAGTTCCCAAACGTTTACTGAGTGTTGTTAAAAGGAAAGGCCATGTAACACAGTGGTAAGACTGTCCCTGTGACAACTTTTTTGCAATGTGTTGCTGCCATTAAATTATAAGTTAATGATTATTTGCGAAAACATTTTTAAATATATTGTCTTTGCAGTCTATTCCATTAAATATAGGTTTAAAAGGATTTGCAAATCATTGTATTCTGTTTTTATTTACCATTTACACAACTGGTTTTGGGTTTTGTACAAACCCCGTTTCCATATCCATCCATCCATCCATTTTCTACATATTCAGTTGAATATGCTACAAAGACAACATATTTGATGTTCACACTGATAAACAAGCCTAAAATACCACAACGGAGACCCCCGGACTGTTGAACAACGTAAGCTGTACATCAGGGGTGCTCATTACGTCGATTGCGATCTACCGGTCGATCTCGGAGGGTGTGTCAGTCGATCACCAGCCAGGCATTAAAAAAATAGTCCTAAAAATGAGCGATCATAAATCTTCACTATGACGTCACTTTCGTCACTTGATTGACATTCACGGCACCCGAGGGTCTTCTGAGATGACGCTGGCTGCTGCCAGCTCATTAAAATTACCGACTGGAAGGCGAGAAACACTTTATTTCAACAGACTCTGGCGCCGTACCTGTTGTCAAAACTCCAAAGACCGACTGCACAGTTGCACAGTTGCGCTAACAAAATAAGAGTCTCAGAAAGCTAGCGTGCACAAGCTAGCAAGCTACGAAGTTTGCCGACAATGTATTTCTTGAAAAGTGTATACAAAGGAGTACGGAAGCTGGACAAACAAGATGCCAAAAACCAACCACTTTCATGTGGTATTGGACAGAAAGGAGGACTTTTTTTCTCCTCCATTTGAAAATGCGGACGTTTTTAGCACCACTGTCTGATTCCAATCAATGCAAGTCATCAGAATCAGGTAATACACCAACTTATATTCTTGTCTTCATGAAAGAAAGGAATCTATATGTGTTAAACATGCCTGTATTATCTTTAAACACCTTAACTTGTTAACAATATTAACTATATGTGTTAAACATGCTTGCATTATCTTTAAACACCTTTAACTTATTAACAATATTAACTATATGTGTTAAACATGCTTGTATTATCATTAAACACCTTTAACTTGTTAACAATATTAACTATATGTGTTAAACATGCTTGTATTATCTTTAAACACCTTTAACTTATTAATAATATTAACTATATGTATTAAACATGCTTGTATTATCATTAAACATCTTTAACTTGTTAACAATATTAACTATATGTATTAAACATGCTTGTATTATCTTTAAACACCTTTAACTTATTAATAATATTAACTATATGTATTAAACATGCTTGCATTATCTTTAAACACCTTTAACTTGTTAACAATATTAACTATATGTATTAAACATACTTGTATTATCATTAAACACCTTTAATTTATTAACAATATTAACTATATGTGTTAAACATGCTTGTATTATCATTAAACACCTTTAACTTGTTAACAATATTAACTATATGTATTAAACATATTTGTATTATCATTAAACACCTTTAATTTATTAACAATTTTAACTATATGTGTTAAACATGCTTGTATTATCATTAAACACCTTTAACTTGTTAACAAAAACATATATTTCATAAATAAGTAAATATAAATTATATATATGAATGAGGTAGATCCCCACGACTTGATCAATTGAAAAGTAGCTCGCCTGCAGAAAAAATGTGAGCACCCGTGCTGTACATCAAGCAAGAATGGGAAAGAATTCACCTGAGAAGCTTAAAAAATGTGTCTCCTCAGTTCCCAAACGTTTACTGAGTGTTGTTAAAAGGAAGGGCCATGTAACACAGTGGTGAACATGCCCTTTCCCAACTACTTTGGTACGTGTTGCAGCCATGAAATTCCAAATTAATTATTATTTGCAAAAAAAAAAAAATAAAGTTTATGAGTTTGAACATCAAATATCTTGTCTTTGTAGTGCAGGAGTGCTCACACTTTTTCTGCAGGCGAGCTACTTTTCAATTGATCAAGTCGTGGGGATCTACCTCATTCATATATATAATTTATATTTACTTATTTATGAAATATATGTTTTTGTTAACAAGTTAAAGGTGTTTAATGATAATGCAAGCATGTTTAACACAAAGTTAATATTGTTAATACATTAAAGGTGTTTAATGATAATACAAGAATGTTTAATACATATAGTTAATATTGTTAATAAATGAAAGGTGTTTAATGATAATACAAGTATGTTTAATACATATAGTTAATATTGTTAACAAGTTAAAGGTGTTTAAAGATAATGCAAGCATGTTTAATACATATAATTAATATTGTTAACAAGTTAAAGGTGTTTAATGATAATACAAGCATGTTTAATACATATAGTTAATATTATTAATAAGTTAAAGGTGTTTAAAGATAATACAAGCATGTTTAACACATATAGTTAATATTGTTAACAAGTTAAAGGTGTTTAATGATAATACAAGCATGTTTAACACAGATAGTTAATATTGTTAATAAGTTAAAGGTGTTTAAAGATAATGCAGGCATGTTTAACACATATAGTTAATATTGTTAACAAGTTAAGGTGTTTAAAGATAATACAGGCATGTTTAACACATATAGATTCCTTTCTTTCATGAAGACAAGAATATAAGTTGGTGTATTAACTGATTGTGATGACTTGCATTGATTGGAATCAGACAGTGGTGCTAAAAACGTCCGCATTTTCGAATGGAGGAGAAACAAGTCCTCCTTTCTGTCCAATACCACATGAAAGTGGTTGGTTTTTGGCATCTTATTTGTCCAGCTTCCGTACTCCTTTGTATACACTTTACAAGAAATACATTGTCGGCAAACTCCGTAGCTTGCTAGCTTGTGCACGCCAGCTTTCTGAGACTCGTTTTGTTAGCGCAACTGTGCAACTGTGCAGTCGGTCTTTGGAGTTTTGACGACAGGTACGGCGCCAGAGTCTGTTGAAATAAAGTGTTTCTCGCCTTCCAGTCGGTCGTTTTAATGAGCTGGCAGCAGCCAGCGTCATCTCAGAAGACCCTCGGGTGCCGTGAATGTCAATCAAGTGACGAAAGTGACGTCATAGTGAAGATTTATGATCGCTCATTTTTAGGACTATTTTTTTTAATGCCTGGCTTGGTGATCGACTGACACACCCTCCGAGATCGACCGGTAGCTCGCGATCGACGTAATGAGCACCCCCTACGATGTAGTGCATTCAATTGAATATGGGTTGAAAAGGATTTGCAAATCATCGTATTCCGTTTATATTTACATCTAACACAATTTCCCAACTCGTATGGAAACGGGGTTTGTATATAAAAAGGTGCATATTGGGATGTTTGCGAGTGTTGGGACTCTGTAACCTGTAAAATGACATGTCCATGAAAAGAGCTATAGCTGAGGCTGAAGTGATCAGAACCAGCAGAAAGGAAGCGAAAAGCAGAAGATGTTGCAGTTGTATTATAACCGGTGTAATCATCAAGCCGGGAGATGATGGAGAAAGAGGAGGTGTCTGTATGGATGACAACAGGGAGGAGTTGCAGAAGGTGCTTTCGAAGTTAATTTGCTATTGGCGAGGGAAGGGGAGGGGGGGGCGTTACAGATGTCCACGGTTGCCTTCTCTCTTCTGGACAGTGGGCGTTATAAATAGTAAAGGTTAATTAGGTAGCTGAGAAACTAGATCGGGGCTGCCTGTTAGAATTTGATCCACAGACAGGTAACTCAAGCAAAGCGTATTGTCAGTGCAGTCCGGCCTATATAAAGTACCTTGACCAACAGCAGTCACCACTCAGCCTTACTCCTCTCTCTACGCCGTTACCTGCTGGCCCACAAGCCTCCTCATTGGTAAGTTGGACTTTTTTTTGGGGGTTGAATTCTGACTTCTAAGTAAGTTCTAACATGAGACTTATCCTCTAAAGGATGGAATATTTTATAGACGATATTTGTGTTTATTTATGAAAAGTTCTCTCTCTCTGGCTCGCTATTGACGCTGTGTACTTTGTGGCAAAAATGTACAAAATGATTCAAGGTTTATCGTTCCCGTGCACCTGCAGAAAGAAAACAATGTCGCTGTCGTCTATCCTTTCTGCTGATGCCATCGCCAGCGCCATCAAGGACTGCCAAGGTATCAACTTGCACCTCGTCATCGCTGTCTTTCCGCGACTGTTTTTATTTCATGGCAAGCAAGGGATGCTAGAAAATCGGCATTTTTCCTTCATACGACATGCCGGAAGAACCAAATATGCCTGAAGATGCACAAATATTGGCTGCGGTAAAAAGTACACACTCCTAGGGGCAAGACAAACATCAATCATGCGACTGCATGACTTCACATTAAAGCACTCTTCTTCCCTAAAGATAACTTTTTTATTATTGTGGCGGGGGAATTGTTTTACATGCTTTTGATTGTATAAGAAGAAAAACAACAACTTACTGATACTGGCTGTTTTATTCCATCTCAGCACCAGACTCCTTCTGCCCCAAGAAGTTCTTCCAGGTCTGCGGCATGACCAAGAAGAGCCCCCAGGACGTGAAGAAGGTCTTCGGCATCCTGGACAACGACGGAAGCGGTTACATTGAGGAGGAGGAGCTGAAGTGAGTGAAACCGTCAGAAACGTCAGAACGGAGATACTGAAGGTTGTTGTTTGCGCCAGGTTTTTTCTTCAGAGGTTTTCCCCCGGCGCCCGAGTCCTGACCGACACAGAGACCAAGGCCTTCATGCATGCCGCCGACGATGACAGCGATGGGCGGATTGGGGTAGACGGTAAATGGTGTCATTGGCTTTAACATTTTATTTTTTACCCGTCTTTCTGATAACGCCTTTGTCTTTTCTCCGCAGAGTTCCAAGCGATGGTACAATCCTAAACGCTGTTCCATTGTGCATGACTTCAAGGGCTTCCTTCAGTCTCCATCCAGTCCACCTTGTCATCACGTGTCCTTCTTCCCTTTGTCTTATAATGA
Source organism: Nerophis lumbriciformis (assembly GCF_033978685.3). NCBI lineage: Eukaryota > Metazoa > Chordata > Actinopteri > Syngnathiformes > Syngnathidae > Nerophis > Nerophis lumbriciformis. The sequence continues at coordinate 8,709,376 of NC_084569.2, forward strand.
CCACCCAAAGAAACGTAGACGTCATCGGATCAACGTACCAATGAAAATATTAAAACTTGAATACCTTGACTGTTTTCCGTTGTGCATCTTTGTACACTGCAAAAACTGAAATCTAAGTAAGATTACATATCTCAAATAAGGGTGATATTTGCTTATTTTCTGTCTGATAAGATAATTCTTCTCACTAAGAAGATTTTATGTTAGAGTGTTTTACTTGTTTTAAGGGTTTTGGTCCTAAATGAGCTCAGTAAGATATTACAGCTTGTTGCTGAGATGTTATCAATCAATCAATCAATCAATCAATGTTTACTTATATAGCCCTAAATCACGAGTGTCTCAAAGGGCTGCACAAGCCACAACGACATCCTCGGCTCAGATCCCACATCAGGGCAAGGAAAAACTCAACCCAATGGGACGATGAGAAACCTTGGAGGGAACCTCAGATGTGGATCTAACATAATAGTGAGAGTCCAGTCCATAGTGGATCTAACATAATAGTGAGAGTCCAGTCCATAGTGGATCTAACATAATAGTGAGAGTCCAGTCCATAGTGGATCTAACATAATAGTGAGAGTCCAGTCCATAGTGGATCTAACATAATAGTGAGAGTCCAGTCCATAGTGGATCTAACATAATAGTGAGAGTCCAGTCCATAGTGGATCTAACATAATAGTGAGAGTCCAGTCCATAGTGGATCTAGCATAATAGTGAGAGTCCAGTCCATAGTGGATCTAACATAATAGTGAGAGTCCAGTCCATAGTGGATCTAACATAATAGTGAGAGTCCAGTCCATAGTGGATCTAACATAATATTGTGAGAGTCCAGTCCATAGTGGATCTAACATAATAGTGTGAGAGTCCAGTCCATAGTGGATCTAACATAATAGTGAGAGTCCAGTCCATAGTGGATCTAACATAATAGTGAGAGTCCAGTCCATAGTGGATCTAACATAATAGTGAGAGTCCAGTCCATAGTGGATCTAACATAATAGTGAGAGTCCAGTCCATAGTGAATCTAACATAATAGTGAGAGTCCAGTCCATAGTGGATCTAACATAATAGTGAGAGTCCAGTCCATAGTGGATCTAACATAATAGTGAGAGTCCAGTCCATAGTGGATCTAATATAATACTGTGAGAGTCCAGTCCATAGTGGATCTAACATAATAGTGAGAGTCCAGTCCATAGTGGATCGAACATAATAGTGAGAGTCCAGTCCATAGTGGATCTAACATAATAGTGAGAGTCCAGTCCATAGTGGATCTAACATAATAGTGTGAGAGTCCAGTCCATAGTGGATCTAACATAATAGTGAGAGTCCAGTCAATAGTGGATCTAACATAATAGTGTGAGAGTCCAGTCCATAGTGGATCTAACATAATAGTGAGAGTCCAGTCCATAGTGGATCTAACATAATAGTGAGAGTTCAGTCCATAGTGGATCTAACATAATAGTGAGAGTCCAGTCCATAGTGGATCTAACATAATAGTGAGAGTCCAGTCCATAGTGGATCTAACATAATAGTGTGAGAGTCCAGTCCATAGTGGATCTAACATAATAGTGAGAGTCCAGTCCATAGTGGATCTAACATAATAGTGAGAGTCCAGTCCATAGTGGATCTAACATAATAGTGTGAGAGTCCAGTCCATAGTGGATCTAACATAATAGTAAGAGTCCAGTCCATAGTGGATCTAACATAATAGTGTGAGAGTCCAGTTCATAGTGGATCTAACATAATAGTAAGAGTCCAGTCCATAGTGGATCTAACATAATAGTGAGAGTCCAGTCCATAGTGGATCTAACATAATAGTGTGAGAGTCCAGTCCATAGTGGATCTAACATAATAGTGAGAGTCCAGTCCATAGTGGATCTAACATAATAGTGTGAGAGTCCAGTCCATAGTGGATCTAACATAATAGTGAGAGTCCAGTCCATAGTGGATCTAACATAATAGTGTGAGAGTCCAGTCCATAGTGGATCTAACATAATAGTGAGAGTCCAGTCAATAGTGGATCTAACATAATAGTGTGAGAGTCCAGTCAATAGTGGATCTAACATAATAGTGTGAGAGTCCAGTCCATAGTGGATCTAACATAATAGTGAGAGTCCAGTCCATAGTGGATCTAACATAATAGTGAGGGTTCAGTCCATAGTGGATCTAACATAATAGTGAGAGTCCAGTCCATAGTGGATCTAACATAATAGTGATAGTCCAGTCCATAGTGGATCTAACATAATAGTGAGAGTCCAGTCCATAGTGGATCTAACATAATAGTGAGAGTCCAGTCCATTGTGGATCTAACATAATAGTGAGAGTCCAGTCCATAGTGGATCTAACATAATAGTAAGAGTCCAGTCCATAGTGGATCTAACATAATAGTGTGAGAGTCCAGTCCATAGTGGATCTAACATAATAGTGAGAGTCCAGTCAATAGTGGATCTAACATAATAGTGTGAGAGTCCAGTCCATAGTGGATCTAACATAATAGTGAAAGTCCAGTCCATAGTGGATCTAACATAATAGTGAGAGTCCAGTCCATAGTGGATCTAACATAATAGTAAGAGTCCAGTCCATAGTGGATCTAACATAATAGTGAGAGTCCAGTCCATAGTGGATCTAACATAATATTGTGAGAGTCCAGTCCATAGTGGATCTAACATAATATTGTGAGAGTCCAGTCCATAGTGGATCTAACATAATAGTGAGAGTCCAGTCCATAGTGGATCTAACATAATAGTGAAAGTCCAGTCCATAGTGGATCTAACATAATAGTGAGAGTCCAGTCCATAGTGGATCTAACATAATAGTGAAAGTCCAGTCCATAGTGGATCTAACATAATAGTGAGAGTCCAGTCCATAGTGGATCTAACATAATATTGTGAGAGTCCAGTCCATAGTGGATCTAACATAATAGTGTGAGAGTCCAGTCCATAGTGGATCTAACATAATAGTGAGAGTCCAGTCCATAGTGGATCTAACATAATAGTGAGAGTTCAGTCCATAGTGGATCTAACATAATAGTGAGAGTTCAGTCCATAGTGGATCTAACATAATAGTGTGAGTCCAGTCCATAGTGGATCTAACATAATAGTGAGAGTCCAGTCCATAGTGGATCTAACATAATAGTGAGAGTCCAGTCCATAGTGGATCTAACATAATAGTGTGAGAGTCCAGTTCATAGTGGATCTAACATAATAGTGTGAGAGTCCAGTCCATAGTGGATCTAACATAATAGTGAGAGTCCAGTCCATAGTGGATCTAACATAATATTGTGAGAGTCCAGTCCATAGTGGATCTAACATAATAGTGAGAGTCCAGTCCATAGTGGATCTAACATAATAGTGAGAGTCCAGTCCATAGTGGATCTAACATAATAGTGTGAGAGTCCAGTCCATAGTGGATCTAACATAATAGTGAGAGTCCAGTCCATAGTGGATCTAACATAATATTGTGAGAGTCCAGTCCATAGTGGATCTAACATAATAGTGTGAGAGTCCAGTCCATAGTGGATCTAACATAATAGTGAGAGTCCAGTCCATAGTGGATCTAACATAATAGTGAGAGTCCAGTCCATAGTGGATCTAACATAATAGTGAGAGTCCAGTCCATAGTGGATCTAACATAATAGTGAAAGTCCAGTCCATAGTGGATCTAACATAATAGTGAGAGTCCAGTCCATAGTGGATCTAACATAATAGTGAAAGTCCAGTCCATAGTGGATCTAACATAATAGTGAGAGTCCAGTCCATAGTGGATCTAACATAATAGTGAGAGTCCAGTCCATAGTGGATCTAACATAATAGTGAGAGTCCAGTCCATAGTGGATCTAACATAATAGTGTGAGAGTCCAGTCCATAGTGGATCTAACATAATAGTGAGAGTCCAGTCCATAGTGGATCTAACATAATAGTGTGAGAGTCCAGTCCATAGTGGATCTAACATAATAGTGAGAGTCCAGTCCATAGTGGATCTAACATAATAGTGTGAGAGTCCAGTCCATAGTGGATCTAACATAATAGTGAGAGTCCAGTCAATAGTGGATCTAACATAATAGTGTGAGAGTCCAGTCCATAGTGGATCTAACATAATAGTGAGAGGCCAGTCCATAGTGGATCTAACATAATAGTGAGAGTCCAGTCCATAGTGGATCTAACATAATAGTGAGAGTCCAGTCCATAGTGGATCTAACATAATAGTGAGAGTTCAGTCCATAGTGGATCTAACATAATAGTGAGAGTCCAGTCCATAGTGGATCTAACATAATAGTGAGAGTCCAGTCCATAGTGGATCTAACATAATAGTGAGAGTCCAGTCCATAGTGGATCTAACATAATAGTGTGAGAGTCTAGTCCATAGTGGATCTAACATAATAGTAAGAGTCCAGTCCATAGTGGATCTAACATAATAGTGAGAGTCCAGTCCATAGTGGATCTAACATAATAGTGTGAAAGTCCAGTCCATAGTGGATCTAACATAATAGTGAGAGTCCAGTCCATAGTGGATCTAACATAATAGTGAGAGTCCAGTCCATAGTGGATCTAACATAATAGTGAGAGTCCAGTCCATAGTGGATCCAACATAATAGTGAGAGTCCAGTCCATAGTGGATCTAACATAATAGTGAGAGTCCAGTCCATAGTGGATCTAACATAATAGTGAGAGTCCAGTCCATAGTGGATCTAACATAATAGTGTGAGAGTCCAGTCCATAGTGGATCTAACATAATAGTGAGAGTCCAGTCCATAGTGGATCTAACATAATAGTGAGAGTCCAGTCCATAGTAGATCTAACATAATAGTGAGAGTCCAGTCCATAGTGGATCTAACATAATAGTGAGAGTCCAGTCTATAGTGGATCTAACATAATATTGTGAGAGTCCAGTCCATAGTGGATCTAACATAATAGTGAGAGTCCAGTCCATAGTGGATCTAACATAATAGTGTGAGAGTCCAGTCCATAGTGGATCTAACATAATAGTGAGAGTCCAGTCCATAGTGGATCTAACATAATATTGTGAGAGTCCAGTCCATAGTGGATCTAACATAATATTGTGAGAGTCCAGTCCATAGTGGATCTAACATAATAGTGAGAGTCCAGTCCATAGTGGATCTAACATAATAGTGAGAGTCCAGTCCATAATGGATCTAACATAATAGTGAGAGTCCAGTCCATAGTGGATCTAACATAATAGTGAGAGTCCAGTCCATAGTGGATCTAACATAATAGTGTGAGAGTCCAGTCCATAGTGGATCTAACATAATAGAGTGAGAGTCCAGTCCATAGTGGATCTAACATAATAGTGTGAGAGTCCAGTTCATAGTGGATCTAACATAATAGTGTGAGAGTCCAGTCCATAGTGGATCTAACATAATAGTGAGAGTCCAGTCAATAGTGGATCTAACATAATAGTGTGAGAGTCCAGTTCATAGTGGATCTAACATAATAGTGAGAGTCCAGTCCATAGTGGATCTAACATAATAGTGAGAGTTCAGTCCATAGTGGATCTAACATAATAGTGTGAGTCCAGTCCATAGTGGATCTAACATAATAGTGAGAGTCCAGTCCATAGTGGATCCAACATAATAGTGAGAGTCCAGTCCATAGTGGATCTAACATAATAGTGTGAGAGTCCAGTTCATAGTGGATCTAACATAATAGTGAGAGTCCAGTCCATAGTGGATCTAACATAATAGTGAGAGTTCAGTCCATAGTGGATCTAACATAATAGTGAGAGTCCAGTCCATAGTGGATCTAACATAATAGTGAGAGTCCAGTCCATAGTGGATCCAACATAATAGTGAAAGTCCAGTCCATAGTGGATCTAACATAATAGTGAGAGTCCAGTCCATAGTGGATCTAACATAATATTGTGAGAGTCCAGTCCATAGTGGATCTAACATAATAGTGTGAGAGTCCAGTCCATAGTGGATCTAACATAATAGTGAGAGTCCAGTCCATAGTGGATCTAACATAATAGTGAGAGTCCAGTCCATAGTGGATCTAACATAATAGTGTGAGAGTCCAGTTCATAGTGGATCTAACATAATAGTGAGAGTCCAGTCCATAGTGGATCTAACATAATAGTGAGAGTTCAGTCCATAGTGGATCTAACATAATAGTGTGAGTCCAGTCCATAGTGGATCTAACATAATAGTGAGAGTCCAGTCCATAGTGGATCTAACATAATAGTGAGAGTCCAGTCCATAGTGGATCTAACATAATAGTGTGAGAGTCCAGTCCATAGTGGATCTAACATAATAGTGAGAGTCCAGTCCATAGTGGATCTAACATAATAGTGAGAGTCCAGTCCATAGTGGATCTAACATAATAGTGAGAGTCCAGTCCATAGTGGATCCAACATAATAGTGAGAGTCCAGTCCATAGTGGATCTAACATAATAGTGAGAGTTCAGTCCATAGTGGATCTAACATAATAGTGAGACTCCAGTCCATAGTGGATCTAACATAATAGTGAGAGTCCAGTCCATAGTGGATCTAACATAATAGTGAAAGTCCAGTCCATAGTGGATCTAACATAATAGTGAGAGTCCAGTCCATACTGGATCTAACATAATAGTGAAAGTCCAGTCCATAGTGGATCTAACATAATAGTGAGAGTCCAGTCCATAGTGGATCTAACATAATAGTGAGAGTCCAGTCCATAGTGGATCTAACATAATAGTGAGAGTCCAGTCCATAGTGGATCTAACATAAGAGTGTGAAAGTCCAGTCCATAGTGGATCTAACATAATAGTGAGAGTCCAGTCCATAGTGGATCTAACATAATAGTGAGAGTCCAGTCCATAGTGGATCTAACATAATAGTGTGAGAGTCCAGTCCATAGTGGATCTAACATAATATTGTGAGAGTCCAGTCCATAGTGGATCTAACATAATAGTGAGAGTCCAGTCCATAGTGGATCTAACATAATATTGTGAGAGTCCAGTCCATAGTGGATCTAACATAATAGTGAGAGTCCAGTCCATAGTGGATCTAACATAATAGTGAGAGTCCAGTCCATAGTGGATCTAACATAATAGTGAGAGAGTCCAGTCCATAGTGGATCTAACATAATAGTGAGAGTCCAGTCAATAGTGGATCTAACATAATAGTGTGAGAGTCCAGTCCATAGTGGATCTAACATAATAGAGTGAGAGTCCAGTCCATAGTGGATCTAACATAATAGTGTGAGAGTCCAGTTCATAGTGGATCTAACATAATAGTGTGAGAGTCCAGTCCATAGTGGATCTAACATAATAGTGAGAGTCCAGTCAATAGTGGATCTAACATAATAGTGTGAGAGTCCAGTTCATAGTGGATCTAACATAATAGTGAGAGTCCAGTCCATAGTGGATCTAACATAATAGTGAGAGTTCAGTCCATAGTGGATCCAACATAATAGTGTGAGTCCAGTCCATAGTGGATCTAACATAATAGTGAGAGTCCAGTCCATAGTGGATCTAACATAATAGTGAGAGTCCAGTCCATAGTGGATCTAACATAATAGTGTGAGAGTCCAGTTCATAGTGGATCTAACATAATAGTGTGAGAGTCCAGTCCATAGTGGATCTAACATAATAGTGAGAGTCCAGTCAATAGTGGATCTAACATAATAGTGTGAGAGTCCAGTTCATAGTGGATCTAACATAATAGTGAGAGTCCAGTCCATAGTGGATCTAACATAATAGTGAGAGTTCAGTCCATAGTGGATCTAACATAATAGTGTGAGTCCAGTCCATAGTGGATCTAACATAATAGTGAGAGTCCAGTCCATAGTGGATCTAACATAATAGTGAGAGTCCAGTCAATAGTGGATCTAACATAATAGTGTGAGAGTCCAGTCCATAGTGGCTCTAACATAATAGTGAGAGTTCAGTCCATAGTGGATCTAACATAATAGTGAAAGTTCAGTCCATAGTGGATATAACATAATAGTGAGAGTCCAGTCCATAGTGGATCTAACATAATAGTGAGAGTCCAGTCCATAGTGGATCTAACATAATAGTGAGAGTTCAGTCCATAGTGGATCTAACATAATAGTGAGAGTCCAGTCCATAGTGGATCTAACATAATAGTGAGAGTCCAGTCCATAGTGGATCTAACATAATAGTGTGAGAGTCCAGTCCATAGTGGATCTAACATAATAGTGAGAGTCCAGTCAATAGTGGATCTAACATAATAGTTTGAGAGTCCAGTCCATAGTGGATCTAACATAATAGTGAGAGTCCAGTCCATAGTGGATCTAACATAATAGTGAGAGTCCAGTCCATAGTGGATCTAACATAATAGTGTGAGAGTCCAGTCCATAGTGGATCTAACATAATAGTGAGAGTCCAGTCCATAGTGGATCTAACATAATAGTGAGAGTCCAGTCCATAGTGGATCTAACATAATAGTGTGAGAGTCCAGTCCATAGTGGATCTAACATAATAGTGAGAGTCCAGTCCATAGTGGATCTAACATAATAGTGAGAGTCCAGTCCATAGTGGATCTAACATAATAGTGAGAGTCCAGTCAATAGTGGATCTAACATAATAGTGTGAGAGTCCAGTCCATAGTGGATCTAACATAATAGTGAGAGTCCAGTTCATAGTGGATCTAACATAATAGTGAGAATCCAGTCCATAGTGGATCTAACATAATAGTGAGAGTCCAGTCCATAGTGGATCTAACATAATAGTGAGAGTCCAGTCCATAGTGGATCTAACATAATAGTGAAAGTCCAGTCCATAGTGGATCTAACATAATAGTGAGAGTCCAGTCCATAGTGGATCTAACATAATATTGTGAGAGTCCAGTCCATAGTGGATCTAACATAATAGTGAGAGTCCAGTCCATAGTGGATCTAACATAATAGTGAGACTCCAGTCCATAGTGGATCTAACATAATAGTGAGAGTCCAGTCCATAGTGGATCTAACATAATAGTGTGAGAGTCCAGTTCATAGTGGATCTAACATAATAGTGTGAGAGTCCAGTCCATAGTGGATCTAACATAATAGTGAGAGTCCAGTCAATAGTGGATCTAACATAATAGTGTGAGAGTCCAGTTCATAGTGGATCTAACATAATAGTGAGAGTCCAGTCCATAGTGGATCTAACATAATAGTGAGAGTTCAGTCCATAGTGGATCTAACATAATAGTGTGAGTCCAGTCCATAGTGGATCTAACATAATAGTGAGAGTCCAGTCCATAGTGGATCTAACATAATAGTGAGAGTCCAGTCCATAGTGGATCTAACATAATAGTGTGAGAGTCCAGTTCATAGTGGATCTAACATAATAGTGAGAGTCCAGTCCATAGTGGATCTAACATAATAGTGTGAGAGTCCAGTCCATAGTGGATCTAACATAATAGTGAGAGTCCAGTCCATAGTGGATCTAACATAATAGTGAGAGTCCAGTCCATAGTGGATCTAACATAATAGTGAGAGTCCAGTCCATAGTGGATCTAACATAATAGTGAGAGTCCAGTCCATAGTGGATCTAACATAATATTGTGAGAGTCCAGTCCATAGTGGATCTAACATAATATTGTGAGAGTCCAGTCCATAGTGGATCTAACATAATAGTGAGAGTCCAGTCCATAGTGGATCTAACATAATAGTGAGAGTCCAGTCCATAGTGGATCTAACATAATAGTGAGAGTCCAGTCCATAGTGGATCTAACATAATAGTGTGAGAGTCCAGTCCATAGTGGATCTAACATAATAGTGAGAGTCCAGTCCATAGTGGATCTAACATAATAGTGAGAGTCCAGTCCATAGTGGATCTAACATAATAGTGAGAGTCCAGTCCATAGTGGATCTAACATAATAGTGAGAGTCCAGTCCATAGTGGATCTAACATAATAGTGAGAGTTCAGTCCATAGTGGATCTAACAAAATAGTGTGAGAGTCCAGTCCATAGTGGATCTAACATAATAGTGAGAGTCCAGTCCATAGTGGATCTAACATAATAGTGAGAGTCCAGTCCATAGTGGATCTAACATAATAGTGAGAGTCCAGTCCATAGTAGATCTAACATAATAGTGAGAGTCCAGTCCATAGTGGGGCCAGCAGGAGACCATCCCAAGCAAAGACAGGTCAGCAGCGCAGAGATGTCTCCAACCGATACACAGACGAGCGGTCCACCCCAGGTCCCGACTTTGGACAGCCAGCGCTTCATCCGTGGCCACCGAACCTGTGCCCCCACCTCCACAAAGGAGAGGGGGGCAGAGCAGAAAAGAAACGGCAGATCAACTGGTCTAAAAGGGGGGTCTATTTAAAGGGGAACATTATCACCAGACCTATGTAAGCGTCAATATATACCTTGATGTTGCAGAAAAAAGACCATATATTTTTTTAACCGATTTCCGAACTCTAAATGAGTGAATTTTGGCGAATTAAACGCCTTTCTATTATTCGCTCTCGGAGCGATGACGTCACAATGTGACGTCACATCGGGAAGCAATCCGCCATTTTCTCAAACGCCGAGTCAAATCAGCTCTGTTATTTTCCGTTTTTTCGACTGTTTTCCGTACCTTGGAGACATCATGCCTCGTCGGTGTGTTGTCGGAGGGTGTAACAACACGAACAGGGACGGATTCAAGTTGCACCAGTGGCCCAAAGATGCGAAAGTGGCAAGAAATTGGACGTTTGTTCCGCACACTTTACCGATATTGAGTAAAACCTGCTTGAAACTAGAATATCAACTGTCGCAAAGCTGTGTCATCAACACTCACAAGTATAAAACTACCTTTTTAAAGTAATAATTTCTTATTTTAAGCATGAAAAAAAATCATGATTTTGACACAATTGTGTCTCATAATTAAAACAGATGACATCCAAATGGACGTTGCTGTTTTATTTTCAGTGAAACAATAGAAAATACGTACTTACCGTATTTTCCGCACCATAAGGCGCCCTGGGTTATAAGCCGCGCCTTCAATGAACGGCATATTTCAAAACTTTGTCCACCTATAAGCCGCCCCGTGTTATAAGCCGCATCTAACTGCGCTAAAGGAATGTCAAAAAAACAGTCAGATAGGTCAGTCAAACTTTAATAATATATTAAAAACCAGCGTGATGTGGGCGCGCATGGAGTCGTATATCAACATGGACGGAGCTGCGTGAAAAAAGCCACCCGGCCTCTTCGCGTAAACTTACCTTAACCACTCGCTCATCTTTTCTTCATCCATCCATCCCTTCGAGTTAGCTTTTATGATGACGCCGGCTGGAAAGGTCTCTTTTGGCAAGGTCTTCCTTTTGAATATCACCATGGGTGGAAGTTTCTGGCCATTAGCATGGCAAGCTAGAACCACAGTGAAGGATGACTTCTCATTCCCTGTGGTGCGAATATTCACCGTACGTGCTCCCGTTGTATCCACAGTGCGGTTCACAGGAATATCAAAAGTCAGTGGAACCTCGTCCATGTTGATAATGTTCTCTGGCCGGATCTTTTTTTCAGCTATCTTGTTTTTACAATATGCACGGAAAGTAGCCAGCTTTTCTTGAAAGTCTTTAGGCAGTTGCTGTGAAATAGTAGTCCGTGTGCGGATGGAGAGATTGCGTCTTTTCATGAACCGGAAACCTGTCGCTTAGTAGGAGCCATTTTGTGGTCTTTACAGATGTAAACACACAAAGGAAATGAAACGTAATATCCGCGCGCTTCTTCTTCTTCTACGCGGGCGGGTGGTTGCTTACAGTAGAAGAAGAAGCGCTTCCTGTTCTATGGGGGCGGGTGCTTACCTTGGCGGTTGCTTGCGTAGAAGAAGAAGCACTTCCTCTTCTACGGGGAAAAAAGATGGCGGCTGTTTACCGTAGTTGCGAGACCGAAACTTTATGAAAATGAATCTTAATATTAATCCATATATAAAGCGCACCGGGTTATAAGCCGCACTGTCAGCTTTTGAGTAAATTTGTGGTTTTTAGGTGCGGCTAATAGTGCGGAAAATACGGTATATAGTAGTACAGTTGGCACAGTACAGCAAACTGACAGTTAATATTTAAACATTTGACATTTTAAACAATTTTGAACAGAAATAGTTCATGCACATTCAGATAAATTCTTCAAAATTACAATTAAAAAAAAGTTGGCCGGTGGCCGGGCTGTGTATATGCGCACTAATTGACTGAAAGAGCACGCACTTGTCGCGATGATGTCATGTTATCGATGGAAAAATGCATTTTTAGACCATATGATTTGCCTGAGCGGCTAGGAAACTTGTTGCCTTTCCATTAAGAACAATAAATTAGTTTTTAGTGTAAGTTTGCTTGTTTCAAGAAATGTAATGCCGAGCGCATATCATTATGTCAAGATAATGGCACTAGCATTTATTTAATTTATGAATATTTTTCAACATATTGAGCAAAAAGGTCTCTTTTTTTTTCTACCAAGAAAAGTGCACTTGTTATTAGTGAGAATATACTTAATTGAGGTTAGCTAATTTTACTTGCTTTGGAAAGTCTTGACAAGCCACATTTTCTTGTTCTATTGGCAGATCATTTTGCTTAGTTCAAATAAAATACCCCTATTTTTTATTTTTTTTCCCTTGTTTTTGAACACTGACTTTTTGCAGTGTATCGCTCTAATGCTGAACAACAGGGTGTTTCGATGTCATGTTGCTGACCACTAGAGTCCTACCTTAGGCCAGATCAAATGACAGCTGACCTTAGCTTGGTGAATAAACCCAAGTGAACCATCAAACAATCAATATAATACTGTTCATGTACTACTATGTCAGCAATTAATCGATTCATTTGGTTAGTAACAAATACCCAGTGTTGAGTTCATTACTGAAAACCAGTAACTAGTTACTTTATTTCAAAAGTAACTCAGTTACGAATTCAGTTACTTACACCAAAAAGTAATGCGTTACTGTGAAAAGTAACTATTTAGTTACTTACTTTATTTTTTTTTAAGGCTCCCATTAATGTCCTTTTAGCCTTCATTTCAGTACTGTTATTGCACTGGAGAATAATACAATCTGTTGATCAACTTGACATGCATTTGCATCATTGAACTCAGAAAGCAATGTGGTCTACATACAACACACAAAGATATGTTTCAAAGGGCCAATTTATTTCAGGCCAGAATAAATTGACAAAACTATTTTAAATAGCTGCAACATAACATACGTAAGTAACAAACAGCATAATAACAATATAGCTGTAAACCAAGGAAGGCACACATGACATACACAAAGCCTAACCAGGCATTTTTTTTCTCTCAAGGAATTCGGAAATAAAATTATGTCTTTAGGAGATCAACACTGTACTGAAGCCCAGAACACTCTACGCATTTCCCCAGTTTTACTTTAGAGATAAGGAAAGATTGGCCTGACCCACTAGGATCCCTCTTTATGTTTGTGAATTTTATAGTCTATATATTTATAGTGATGTGATAATCAAACACTCTAGAACAGGGGTGCTCATTACGTCGATCGCGATCTACCGGTCATCTCGGAGGGTGTGTCAGTCGATCACCAGCCAGGCATTAAAAAAATAGTCCTAAAAATGAGCGATCATAAATCTTCACTATGACGTCACTTTCGTCACTTGATTGACATTCACGGCACCCGAGGGTCTTCTGAGATGACGCTGGCTGCTGCCAGCTCATTAAAATTACCGACTGGAAGGCGAGAAACACTTTATTTCAACAGACTCTGGCGCCGTACCTGTCGTCAAAACTCCAAAGACCGACTGCACAGTTGCACAATAAAAGCTTTGCTTCATCCTGCCTGCGCTACCAAAATAAGAGTCTCAGAAAGCTGGCGTGCACAAGCTAGCAAGCTACGGAGTTTGCCGACAATGTATTTCTTGTAAAGTGTATACAAAGGAGTACGGAAGCTGGACAAATAAGATGCCAAAAACCAACCACTTTCATGTGGTATTGGACAGAAAGGAGGACTTTTTTTCCCCTTCCTTCGAAAATGCGGACGTTATCAGCACCACTGTCTGATTCCTATCAATGCAAGTCATCACAATCAGGTAATACACCAACTTATATTCTTGTCTTCATGAAAGAAAGGAATCTATATGTGTTAAACATGCTTGTATTATCTTTAACCACCTTTAAGTTGTTAACAATATTAACTATATGTGTTAAACATGCTTGTATTATCTTTAACCACCTTTAAGTTGTTAACAATATTAACTATATGTATTAAACATGCTTGTTTTATCTTTAACCACCTTTAAGTTGTTAACAATATTAACTATATGTGTTAAACATGCTTGTATTATTTTTAACCACCTTTAACTTGTTAACAATATTAACTATATGTGTTAAACATGCTTGCATTATCTTTAAACACCTTTAACTTGTTAACAATATTAACTATATGTGTTAAACATGCTTGCATTATCATTAAACACCTTTAATGTATTAACAATATTAACTATATGTGTTAAACATGCTTGCATTATCATTAAACACCTTTAACTTGTTAACAAAAACATATATTTCATAAATAAGTAAATATAAATGATATATATGAATGAGGTAGATCCCCACGACTTGATCAATTGAAAAGTAGCTCGCCTGCAGAAAAAGTGTGAGCACCCCTGTTCTAGAAGTCTAGAATGAAAGAGTATATAAGAGAATTGACATAGTGTGTGTACCTTCAGTGCTGAATGATGAGCAGAGGCAGAGTTTGGAGTGTTTTCTTTAGCTTGCTTTCCATGTTTATGTACTCACTGTCCACTTTGTCCAGCTGCCTGAAAGGGGGTGACTCCACTGTAGAAATAGCCTGCATGTCTTCTAGCACATATGCTGCAATGGGTCTATCAATGTTGTTCTGGCTAGCAGTCCCTCCGTTAAAATCCAGCCACTGTTGGAGGTGGAGGTGACGTGTGTCTCTCTTTACTAGCTTTGTCAAAGCATGTTGCTTTTGTAGCTGTTTCAGCAGATTTTAATTGCTGTTTTAGGCAGTTATTGGGCGGTATAGTACCGAATATGATTGGGCGGTATAGTACCGACTATGATTAACTAGTATCGCGGTACTATACTAGTACCGCAAAACCGTACAACCCTAACTTAGTGTTAATAATTGAGTGGGCCCGAGGCCACTTGTAGTCGAAAAGTTGGACCCCGAGGTCCAAAATGTTAAGGACTTTACTTGAAGGCAAGTCATTTATTTGCACAAAACTTGGTAACGGTTGCATCTACTATCCGGTGGAGGTTAAAGTAGTGGAGTTTGTGCAGTCCAAAAATATTAAGTCCTTAATAATACAATATTTTTTGTGATTAATCACATGAGTTAACTTGTTATTTTTGACAGCCCTAAATTAGATACGTCACGCCTCTTTTAGTTGCGTTTAGCCATTTGTTGATTGATTGATTGATTGATTGAAACTTTTATTAGTAGATTGCACAGTACAGTACATACGGTACTCTGTACAATTGACCACTAAATGGTAACACCCGAATACGTTTTTCAACTTGTTTAAGTCGGGGTCCAAGTAAAACAATTCATGGTACAAATATATACTATCAGCATAGTACAGTCAAATATATACTATCAGCATAATACAGTAAAATATATACTATCAGCATAATACAGTCAAATATATACTATCAGCATAATACAGTCAAATATATACTATCAGCATAATACAGTCATCACACAAGTTAATCATCAGAGTATATACATTGAATTATTTACATTATTTACAATCCGGGAGTTGGGATGTGGAGGGGGTTGGGGCGGGGGAAGTGGGTTGGGTTGGGGTGGAGGGGTTAGGTTTGGTTGATATCAGCACTTCAGTCATCAACAATTATATCATCAGAGAAATGGACATTGAAACAGTGTAGGTCTGACTTGGTAGGATATGTACAGAGAGCAGTGAACATAGTGAGTTCAGAAAGCATAAGAACAAGTATATACATTTGATTATTTACATTTGGTTATTTACAATCCGGGGAGGTTTAGCTCGTGACAGGGGTGGTGCAATCCGATATCACAGACCACTTTCCCATTATACTATTCTTTGACTCTGGCAAAACTCCCTCCTCCCCACCTCCTAAAGGTAAAACCAAAATACTCAACAATACAACTCTACTACACCTAAATAATAATCTGCTTGCCAGGAAATGGGACTCTGTGTCTAATTGCACCTGTCCTGATGCTGCATATGAACATCTGATTAAAATGATTCAGGATGCTATTCAGGAAACAATCCCTGAAAAAATTATCAAAAATCATACCTCAGAAAAAAATCCCTGGATTACAAGGGGGATCTTAAAGTCCATCAGACAAAAGAATAAACTCTACAAATGTTATATTTCGAACCCTACTACTGTCAACAAAGAAAAATACACAAATTATAGAAATAAATTAACTCATATTATCAGGAAAAGTAAGCGCAACTATTATTCTGAACTATTACAAGCATCGCAGGGGGATTGTAGGAGAACATGGAACGTGTTGAATACTGTTCTCAACAAGGGACATAAGGCCCCTGTTGTTCCAGATACAGGGTCAAATAGGGCTGATCTTGCCAATAGTTTTAATACATTTTTTGCTTCTATTGGGGAAAACCTATCCAGTAAAATAGGTCAACCTCCAGGGTATTCCTTTAAAGAATTTCTATCAGGCAGCTACCCTAGCTCCTTTTTCATGCAGCCAACCGACATCAATGAGCTTTATACGATCATTATGGACCTAAAGTCATCACATACAGCTGGAGTGGACGGGATATGTAGCAAAATCTTGAAAGCCATAGCAAATGTGATCATAAATCCTCTCTGTCACTGTATAAACCTGTCACTTAGTGCTGGCATTGTACCCAAAATGTCCAAAGTGGCAAAAATAATCCCAATTTTTAAATCAGGTGATAAAAATAATATGAACAATTATAGGCCAATTTCAATTTTACCAACATTTTCAAAAATATTTGAGAAAGTGGTCTATAACCGACTGAATGGCTTTCTGGAAAAACTAAATATCCTTGTCCCCTCCCAATATGGTTTTCGTAAAAAAAGCACCACCTGTATGGCTATACTCGACCTTTTGGAAAAGGTCAATGACTGTATTGAAGAAGGAAAATGCGGTATTGGCATTTTTTTGGATCTATCCAAGGCCTTTGACACAATAGACTTTGAGATCTTATTGTATAAACTATATCACTATGGTGTCAGAGGGGTACCTCTCGATTGGTTCCGCTCTTACCTATACGGAAGGTAGCAATGTGTATGCGTCAATGATCACAATTCACCCTGTATGACCATAAATTATGGGGTTCCCCAGGGATCCATCTTGGGGCCTCTCCTTTTTATCCTATACATAAATGATTTTGTAAACTCCTCCGAAACTTTTCATAAAATAATTTTTGCTGACGATACAAATTTGTTTACCTCACACAGGAGCCTACACGATCTACAAGTAACTGTCAATTCAGAGCTTGTGAAAGTAGATTCCTGGTTCAAATGCAATAAGCTCTCACTTAATGTAAATAAAACAAATTTTATTCTATTTCGTTCTAATAAAAACCGGACAAATACTGAGCACTGCCATATCAACATCAATGGGCAGGAAATACAGAGAGTGTACTCCACAAAATTCCTGGGGGTCATCATTGACGAATACCTCAATTTCAAATGTCACATTAGCCATCTGTTAAACAAATTATCCAAATATGTTGGCCTGTTCTTTCACCTTCGTCATTATCTTCCTCTTTATGCTCTACTCACACTATATAAAACTCTCTTTGAACCACATCTAAACTACTGTAATGTCATCTGGTGTAACACCTTCCCTACCTACCTCCACAAATTAGAATCTATGCAAAAGAAAATTATACGGGCCCTGTCATGGTCCAAGTTTAATGCCCCCACTCGACATCTATTCCATAATTATCATCTCTTAAGACTGACAGAGTTCAATATTTATCAAAATGCTTGTTTAACCTATCAAGTCATTTACAGGCTGAATTTAAGGCTCTGTAGCTTGGTTCCTATCTACCATCCCCAGCATGTCCACAACACTCGTAACTTAGATTTGATATCAGGGAAACATCGTTTACTGGATTGTACCGCTCGAAGTGTTGTATGCAGGGGACCAAAGATTTGGAACCGGCTTAATGAGAACCTCAAGATGCTGTATCCATTCTCCAACTTCAAAAATAAACTAAAAACTTATCTATTAACCACCTATATTTAATGCCTCATGTAGGGTAGACTACTGTTGGGTTTTGCATGGTTGAATGAATGTATGTATGTATGTGTATGCTTGCTTTAGTACTATTATCTTGTGTTAATCATATAGCGTTGTTTTTTGTTTTGTTTTTTGTTGTTGTACTTGCTACCATGTTCCATCATTCCATGTATATTCCATCATTTCATGTATATTCTATCCTCTGGACCCCCTGTCAAAAGCTTCTTCTAGCTTATTTGGGGGACCCTTTCACGTACCAACATCTTTAAATGATGATATTTTACTACTATTGTATTTGTGATATGGTATTGTGAATAAACTTGAAACTTGAAACTTGAGGTGGGATGTGGAGGGGGGAGGGTGTTAGTCAAGGGTTGAAGTTGCCTGGAGGTGTTCTTTTAGTGCGGTTTGGAAGGAGGATAGAGATGCCCTTTCTTTTACACCTGTTGGGAGTGAATTCCATATTGATGTGGCATAGAAAGAGAATGAGTTAAGACCTTTGTTAGATTGGAATCTGGGTTTAATGTGGTTAGTGAAGCTCCCCCTGGTGTTGTGGTTATGGCGGTCATTTACGTTAAGGAAGTAGTTTGACATGTACTTCGGTATCAGGGAGGTGTAGGGGATTTTATAGACTAGGCTCAGTGCAAGTTGTTTTACTCTGTCCTCCACCCTGAGCCAGCCCACTTTAGAGAAGTGAGTAGGAGTGAGGTGTGATCTGGGGTGGAGGTCTAGAAGTAACCTGACTAGCTTGTTCTGGGATGTTTGAAGTCTAGATTTGAGGGTTTTGGAGGTGCTAGGGTACCAGGAGGTGCAAGCGTAATCCCGCTAGAATCTTCATGGTGCTTTTGTTGACCAGAGAGGAGATTCTGTAGAGAAATCTCGTTCGTTGGTTGACCTTTTTGATTACCTTGGTTGTCATTTTATCACAGGAAAGATTTGTCATGTCTTTTGGATCATGTTTTGTTTTGTTTAGTTATGTTTGGTTTTTGAACTCTTTTTAGTTCCTGGTTGTGCACTCTTACTTGTTTTGTTTCCATGACAACTTATTAGTTTCACCTGTTTCACGTTTGGATTCACACACCTGTGTTAATCATACTTGCCAACCCTCCCGGATTTTCCGGGAGACTCTCAAAATTCAGCGCCTCTCCCGAAAACCTCCCGGGACAAATTTTCTCCCGAAAATCTCCTGAAATTCAGGCGGACTCAGGTCCATGAGGACCTGAGTCCGCTAACCCACAATATAACCAGCATACCTGCCCAATCACGTTATAACTGTAGAATGATGGAGGGCGAGTTCTTGGTTTCTTATGTGGGTTTATTGTTAGGCAGTTTCATTAACGTCCTCCCAGCGCGGCAACAACACACAACAAGAGCAGTCACGTTTTTGTATACCGTAAAGCAGTTTGTCTGCCGTAAACAGCAATGTTGTGACACTCTTAAACAGGACAATACTGCCATCTAGTGCATTTGATGAAAGCACTTTTGTGCGTGCCACACATCAATGCATCATCAGAGAGGGTGTTCAGCATGGTTAGAAAAATAGTGACAGAGAATAGAACAAGGATGGACAATTCAACCCTTAACTCAACAATGAGTAGATGAGTGTTATGTGTGTGTATACGTGTAAATAAATGAACACTGAAATTCAACTATTTATTTTATATATATATATATATATATATATATATATATATATATATATATATATATATATATATATATATATATATATACATATAATAAAATAAATATATATATATATGTGTGTATATATATATATATAGCTAGAATTCACTGAACGTCAAGTATTTGTTATATATATGAAATACTTGACTTGGTGAATTCTAGCTGTAAATATTCTCCTCCCCTTTTAGCCACGCCCCCCTCCCACCCCGACCACGCCCACCCCTAGCCCCCTCCCCCCACCTCCCGAAATCAGAGGTCTCAAGGTTGGCAAGTATGGTGTTAATCATGATCACTACTATTTAAGCCTGTCACTTTCAGTTGGTCAGTCTGGCGACATCACTCTGCTTCATGCCATGTTTACGGTTTCATGCTTAGTTCACGCTGCTTGTTTCATAGTCCGTGCTGCTCTGTTCACGTCAACGTGAGTAAGTTTTGTTTATTAATGCCCCAGTTAATGTCTTTTGTTTCATGTCCGTAGTTTACGTCTTAGTGCTAGTTTTGTTTCCAGCGTTAAGTTTTGTGCCTCCGCTGCGAGCGCCTTTTGTTTGTACAGGTTCTTGGCCCTGCACTCTTTAGTATTTACATGCTGCCGCTAGGCGACATCATACGCAAATACGGTGTTAGCTTTCACTGTTATGCTGATGACACCCAACTCTACATGCCCCTAAAGCTGACCAACACGCCGGGTTGTAGTCAGCTGGAGGCGTGTCTTAACGAAATTAAACAATGGATGTCCGCTAACTTCTTGCAACTCAACACTAAGAAAACGGAAATGCTGATTATCGGTCCTGCTAAACACAGACATTTATTTGATAATACCACCTTAACATTTGACAACCAAACAATTACACAAAGCGAATCAGTAAAGAATCTGGGTATTATCTTCCACCCAACTCTCTCCTTTGAGTCACACATTAAGAGTGTTACTAAAACGGCCTTCTTTCATCTCCGTAATATCGCTAAAATTCGTTCCATTTTGTCCACTAGCGACGCTGAGATCATTATTCATGCGTTCGTTACGTCTCGTCTCGATTACTGTAACGTATTATTTTCGGGTCTCCCTATGTCTAGCATTAAAATATTACAGTTGGTACAAAATGCGGCTGCTAGACTTTTGACAAGAACAAGAAAGTTTGATCACATTACGCCTATACTGTATACATAAATACATGTATACCTATATATATACCTATACTGGCTCACCTGCACTGGCTTCCTGTGCACTTAAGATGTGACTTTAAGGTTTTACTACTTACGTATACAGTTAGAGATGCTACCTCAGTAGAAGCATTTAAGTCCCATCTCAAAACTAATTTGTATACTCTAGCCTTTGAATAGCCCCCTCTTTTTTAGACCAGTTGATCTGCCGTTTCTTTTCTTTTCTCCTCTGCTCCCCCCTACCCCTTGTGGAAGGGGAGACACACAGGTCCGGTGGCCATGGATGGGGTGCTGGCTGTCCGGGGTCGGGACCCGGGGTGGACCGCTCGCCTGTATATCGGTTGGGAACATCTCTGCGCTGCTGACCCGTCTCCGCTCGGGATGGTTTCCTGCTGACCCCACTGTGGACTGGACTCTTACTGTTATGCTGGATCCACTATGGACTGTACTCTCACAATATTATGTTAGACCCACTCGACATCCATTGCATTCTGTCTCCCTAGGGGGGGGGGGGGGGGGGGGGGGGGGGGGGGTTACCCACATATGCGGTCCTCTCCAAGGTTTCTCAGTCATTCACATCGACGTCCCACTGGGGTGAGTTTTTCCTTGCCCTTATGTGGGCTCTGTACCGAGGATGTCGTTGTGGCTTGTGCAGCCCTTTGAGACACTTGTGATTTCGGGCTATATAAATAAACATTGATTGATTGATTGACACACTTTTCATAGTCAGAAATAAATCATGTCCCTACCTTCACGCCATGTCCACTCCAATTTCTTTGCATCTCGGGAAAACAAACCCCGCCATAGTCCACGTCGTGACAGGATTAGGCCCTTGAATGGAACCTAGGTAGGTGACCTCATCTTTCCTGGTGATAACACTGTCACCTACTTTTATAGTGAAGTCACTGACTTTCTTAAGGTTGATTTGGGACCCAAATAGGATGGATTCCGTTTTACCCAAGTGTATGGATAGTAGAGATGCGCGGATAGGCAATTATTTCATCCGCAACCGCATGACAAAAGTCGTCAACCATCCGCATCCACCCGATTTAACATTTAATCAACACCGCACTTACCCGCACTCGCCCGTTGTTATATATCTAATATAGACGATGCAAGGCATTAGTGAGGTTATAAAGCTTTTGCCTGTTAAAGAAAGGCGACTGATCCAATGCAGCAATCATCTGGGAGCCGCGCTGAGCGCACCTCCAAGCGCGTGGAGGTGCGATGTCCCTCGCACCCGGGCTTGCGCCCGAGGCTTCAGCGCCATCCATTTTCAGGTCTAGTTGATTCGGCAGGTGGGTTGTTACACACTCCTTAGCGGGTTCCGACTTCCATGGCCACCGTCCTGCTGTCTACAGTGCCGGCCCAAGCCTCCATGGGGCCCTAAGCAAAATTTGATTTTGGGGCCCTCTATTTCTGCCAATAATATATAAATAATATATAAACTCATTGCGGCTCTGGCAGTGTTGTTTACATTATCCTATTGTCAGCCTGACATGTCTTTACAAATGACATGTCATTTATAAAGATATGGGGGTGGCCCAGTTAAGAACATAAATAATACCAATGAATGAACGAATGATGTCCAGAGTGCCACATATGGTTCCTAATCTTAAAATGTAGAAAACATTCAGCTACAAGAGTGGCCTGGGGTTGAACAGTCCAAGTGATAAAGCTTTGTATTTACAGTAAAAGTGTCATCTTGTCTCATCAGTCTTGTACATATTAGTCTTTAATTACTAGTTTATATTTTTAGTTAATTGTTCATATTTAATGTTTACTTTGTACAAAGAGAGCGCAGTCTACTGAAGTTAAATTCCATGTGTGTTAAACATAACTGGACAATAAAGCTGATTCTGATTCACTTTATTATTTTTGGTAACAAAAACCTGAAACAGCAATGTGCAAAAATGTTGACCTAAAATTGTGTTTTTGTACAATAATATATCTTTGATCATTTAGAAATCATCAGTCAGACTCGTACATGCAAAAAATAAAAAATAATAATTTTTTGTTAATTGCTTTTGGGGGCCCCCTGGTGGCCGCGGGGCCCTAAGCAAGCGCTTAGTACGCTTATGCCTTGGGCCGGCTCTGGCTGTCTATATCAACCAACACCTTTTCTGGGGTCTGATGAGCGTCGGCATCGGGCGCCTTAACCCGGCGTTCGGTTCATCCCGCAGCGCCAGTTCTGCTTGCCCCACCCCTTTCGTGAGCGCACTGCGCGCGGAGTGACCCCTGTTACGCGCCCCCGGCAACAGGGGTGGCGGGCAGGTAAGCTGCGCGGGCGGAGCGCGCGGAGTGACCCCTGTTACGAGCCCCCGGCCACGGGGGAGGCGGGCAGGTAAGCTGCTTACCTGCTGCGCGTGACGCCGGCCGCGGCGAAGGCGGACGAGGCGGGGTGTCGTGCGATGGACGCGGTGGTGACCCTGGACGTGCGTCGGGCCCTCAGCTACGGCTCCCGGTGGGGCCCTCTCGGGGGAAGGGGCCTCGGTCCCGGACCCCGGTGAGGCGTCCCTTCTCCGCTCCGTAAAAGTGTCCATCTTTTTTTCTTTTTTTCTTTTTTTTTTCTGTTGTGGCATATGCAGCAGGTGCCTGCTCGTTTTTCGTATGTGGGTAACAACATTTAACTATGTATATATATTTCCGAATTGGTTTAACTGCCACCCGCCTGAATCTATTTAAAATCTAATTATTTTTTTTTTCAACCGCCCGACCCGACCCGCGGATAAAATCTAATTTTTTTTAATTTCATCCGCCCGATCCGCGGATAATCCGCGGACTCCGCGGATAATCCGCGGACTCCGCGGTTGTGCCCGCAAACCGCGCATCTCTAATGGATAGTTTATTGTCAGCGAGCCAGGTGCAAATTCTATAGAGTTCGGCACTGAGGGCCAAAGTTTTCCGTTTTTGTAAATGAAACCTGGACACTAGCAACAATCTTTAATAGTTTCGATTTTTTTGACCAAAAAAACCTGTATAAATGCCACATGTTTTACATTAACGATAAATGGAGGAACACGCAAGTAATGGTTCATTTTTAATTAGCCACATGGCCGCCACATAGCGTCATCACTTACAGTGCCACATATCTAATTATATCTATGGTTGCTTCAAATATAAGTCAGAAACACACACACACACATCTAAATAAGTTACTTGTCAAATATAAAAGAAACGTACATGCTGCAAAAGTACATTCATAGCTACTAGCTAACTAATACGTGTTTGTCTAGCCATCCATTTGTTAGTTTAGCTAGCAGGTTATTCCTAGTGTAGTAGTTTACAGAAGGCGTGTAAAATGACAAGAACTTACCATTCTTGCTCCTGGGTTCAGTTGTCTCTTAAACAGCAAAAGGAAAATGGGAAATGTGTCCAACCAAAGTAAATAAATATTTAAGGGATATATTTTGTTTCTTTGTCTGTTAGTGAGCGAGCCACTTCCTGGTTGATACCATTTTTGATTCTAGGATGGGGGGGTTCTATTGTGATCTAAGAATGTCATGTCAAGTCATCATTAAATAGCCCTGATATGTCAAAAGGCATTAATAAATCATGTTCTTTTCCAATACCTCTATAACTGATAACAGTAGTTCAGCCGGGATATGCTCATTTCAAAATTAGATTTACAGCCCTGAAATCTTGTTATGGTTTGAATTTCGATGTCCCGCCCTCCACCGTTTGACCAATTAGAAAGTCCGTGAGTGTGTCACATCCAATCCAATCCAATCCACTTTATGTCAAGTCTTGATCTTGTGAGTTTGCTTTTCCGGGATGCAACGGAAAGTTGGCACGGGCGAGACGGGAATGAAGGTACATGATTTATTTATTAACTATAAATACAAAAAAAAAGATCAAACAAAAAGCGCGCACAGTGGCGGAGAATAAACTATGAACAATTAAACAAAACTTGCAAACTATGGCTTGAATAAAAGAAAACTTACTTGGCATGGACAAAAAAGGAGCAGCGTGAACATGGACATGAAAAAATGGACAGAGCATAAATGTGGTGTGAGGTCGTCAGGACGAACAACAGAAAATGAATGAACTTAAATACTATGGACATGATTAGTGAAAGCAGGTGCGTGACTCAAAACGTGAAACAGGTGCGTGATGTGACAGGTGAAAACTAATGGTTGCTATGGTGACAATCAAGAGTGCACAATGAGTCCAAACGTGGAACAGGTGAAACTAATGGGGTAATCATGGAAACAAGACAAGGGAGTGAAAAGACAGAAACTAAAGAGTCCTATAACTAAACAAAATCATGACTTAACACAAAACATGATTACACAGACATGACACTTTATTTATATAGCACATTTAAACAACAAAAATGTTTCCAAGGTTGCTGCACAACAACATTAAAAACAATATTCAAATATTATCCTTAGCTCCACCAATGACTGAATAAAAAGAAAAAATCAATGATTACAAAACCAATATAAAAACAATTTAAAAATAAATATGATTAAAAACAATTTTAAAGGTTAAAAACAATTAAAACAGTAAATAAAAAATAAAAATGTTAAAAACACAAAGGACAACAGAGGACCACACAACTTACGTAGTGTTAAAAGCCAAAGAATAAAAGTTTGTCTTTTTTTTTTTTTTTTTTCATTTTATTTTTATTGACATCCAGCATCAGACCTTCCAATCCATTACGTCATATTCACATAAATCATATATCTATTGTCTGTCCTAAATGTCTAAATATTTTTGTTTATATCCCATCCATACCACCCCCCCCCCAAAAAAAAGAAACAATTGTTGGTATAATTGTTTGTAAGTTATCACAAAAGAAACGTTGTATTATGAATGCTGTCTTTCGAGGCCTAACAAGAGGAAGAATGCTCGTGAAACGCCACTGTGATTTCAACACGGACAGATGGCAGGATCTGCTCAACTTCCAGAGGAACTCTCTTTGAAGTGTGAAACGAACTCTCTCTGAAGTATTTCACAAACTCTCTTCCAACTATTTGGTAACCGAGGTCAACGCTATTTACGACCCGCTGCCCTCTTGAAGTCCCTGTGGTCAGGAGATGGGAGGGGTTATCCATTGTCCTCCAACACCTGCCCCAGCTGGATCCAGGAAGAGCCCAAGCCCGAGAAATCCTCTTCTTGGACTTCAATGAGACCGAAAACAATGACTGTTTTAAATACTTCCTATTCCTGCTGTGACATATGTTGGTGCGTGAACATTGAACATCTGAATAAATGAGGAGACGAAAACCTTCTTCGTCAGAGCGTGGTGCAGGACTGTACAGAGAGTGCAGTGGCCATGTCTCTCCTCAATATTGAGTCCAAATTGAAATCTGTCTCTGTTTGATTCCTTGCCTTTTGTCTTGTTTAATAGATGTCCTCAGTGTTTGAACGTGACAACAACAACAAAAAATATCTACAAATACATTGATTAAATAAACAGAAAAAGAAAAAAAAGGAAATAATAATACATTAATAATAATAATAATCAGAAATAAAATAAAATATAAACAGATGTATGTGTATATATATATATGTATATATATATGTCTTGATTAGATTATTCAAAAAATAGTGTTCGATACCGTGGTAGAGCGCAATATATGTATGTGTGGGGAAAAAAAATCACAAGACCATTTCATGACGGGTTCCCTCAATCATCAGGAGATTTTTTCTCCTGAAGGTTAAAAGATAAAAACGGGTTTACTTTTGCTAAAAGACGAAGATGATAAAAACACGATTTTAAAACGCCATTGACTTGTTTGTCAAGTTTAAAATCGCTGTCTATAGTGACGCCAAGTCTGGTGACTTTGGGACGCACATCATTTTGCAATGGTCCCAAGTCAGTGAGGGCCGGACCAAAAACTAAAATTTCAGTTTTTCCCTCATTTATTATTAAAAGATTCTGGGCTAACCAAGCCTTGATGTCGCATAGACAGTTGAGAAGGGGTGCCAGGGGGCCGTGGCCTTTTGAAATCGGCATATAAATTTGGCAGTCATCAAGGTTGCCAGTTACGCACCGCCATCTACGTCTAGCTCCTGCCACTGGTAAAGTTACTAAACATGTCAGATTTTAGCACATCTAAAAGGCCTCATTACGATTCTCAACGTATTCATGACAAAGCCAGGAACAAAACAAGGATTTGTATTGGGGCTTCCTTTCAAGAATTGAGACGATTAAAAGGCAGGGAATATTTTTTCATCTGACGCCAAATTTGCTAATTTCATGTCAAGTCATCATTAAATTGCCCTGATATATCAAAAGGCATTAATAAATCATGTTCTTTTCCAATACCTCTATAACTGATAACGGTAATTCAGCCGGGATATGCTCATTTCAAAATTAGATTTACAGCCCCGAAATCTCGTTATGGTTTTTAATTTCGATGTCCCGCCCTCCACCGTTTGACCAATTAGAAAGTCTGTGAGTGTGTCACATCCAGGTTGCCAGTTACACACCGCCATCTACGTCTAGCTGCTGCCACTGGTAAAGTTACTAAACATGTCAGACCTAAAAGGCCTTGTTACGATTCTCAACTTACTCATGACAAAGCCAGGAACAAAACAAGGATTTGTATTGGGGCTGCCTTTGAAAAATGGAGACGATTAAAAGGCGGAGAAGATTTTTTTCATCTGACGCCAAACTTGCTAATTTCCTCCTTGATAGGTAAGTCAGGCATTTATGTTTTATTACTACTTGTAATAAATGGAATTGGACATTTCCTATGTAAACTACACTGTCCAATACAGTCTATGATCTTGTCTAACAAAGCTAGTACGTTCCTTCAACGAATTCTTAGTGTGATGGTGCTTTGCTCCTAGTGTAATGCTGAGCATGCTAGCCCGGTCAATGACACGTCGGCATATAGGCTAACCGGGGAAATATATGCCCGTCCTTCAACCTCCAAAGACAAAGCTACGAACAATGGGAGACCGGGATTTCTGCTACCCCGCTCCCAGTCTGTGGAACGCTCTCCCTGACCACCTGAGGGCACCACAGACTGTGGATGATTTAAAAAAAAAAACTTCTTTTTAAAAAACCTTTTTTTTTTTTTAGATATATGCATACTAGTTTTAGCCATTAGGCTGTTCTAGTTTTTAGTTTTATTTATTTTTTTATTATTTTTTTATTATATTTTTATTTGTATTTTTTTAATACACTGTAGCACTTTGAGGTTGTTTACTCAATGTAAAGTGCTTTTTACAAATAAAATTTATTATTATTATTATTATTATTATTCAATTGAATATAAGTTGAAGAGGATTTGCAAATCATTGTATTCTGTTTTTATTTACCATTTACACAACGTGCCAACTTCACTGGTTATTGGTTTTGTACTGTTGCCAATCCCTCACACCTCGACAAATTGTCACAGTTTGGTATTCATTTGCATAAAGAAGAAGAAAATAAAAATATAACCGTGTCTGTCTATAAGACAAGGATGTGGAAGCCAGCCTCCAGGTAAGAGAAGCCTTTGGGGGGGAGGAACAATGGTTGTGTGGCCCCTGCAGGCTCGGAGCAGCGAGTGGTAAACAGGAAGGAAATGTGAGCCAACACCGACTGACTGAATAGTACGGAATAATTCACGTGTCTTGTACTGTACATAGCGGAATTATGTCGAAATAAGACATTTGGGATTAACACCAGCCTGATTATCTGCTGAAGATAATCAATAATTGACGCTTTCACTGCATTGTTTTCTCAAAAAGTCAAATCAAAAAAGGTGTGTCAGGCTCACCTTACTCATTAGGCTGCTTTGAAACTTTAATGTGCATCTTCAAGGGTAGCCCATATGTACAGTCCTGGTCAAAAGTTGACATACACTTGTAAAGAACATAATGTCATGGCTGTCTTGAGTTTCCAATCATTTCTACAACTCTTATTTTTTTGTGATAGAGTGATTGGAGCACATACTTGTTGGTCACAAAAAACATTCAGGAAGTTTGGTTCTTTTATGAATTTATTATGGGTCTACTGAAAATGTTGCGTCAAAAGTATACATACAGCAATGTTAACATTTAGTTACATGTCCCTTGGCAAGTTTACCTGCAAAAAGGCGCTTTTGGTAGCCATCCACAAGCTTCTGTTTGAATTTTTGACCACTCCTCTTGACAAAATTGGTGCAGTTCAGCTAAATGTGTTGGTTTTCTGACATGGACTTGTTTCTTCAGCATTGTCCACACGTTTAAGTCTGGACTTTGGGACGGCCATTCTAAAAGCATAATTTTAGCCTGAATTAGGCATTCCTTTACCACTTTTGACGTGTGTTTGGGGTCATCGTCCTGTTGGAACACCCAACTGCGCCCAAGACCCAACCTCCGGGCTGATGATTTCAGGTTGTCCTGAAGAATTTGGAGGTAATCCTCCTTTTTCATTGTCCCATTTACTCTCTGTAAAGCACCAGTTTCATTGGCAGCAAAAACAGGCCCAGAGCATAATACTACCAGCACCATGCTTGACGGTAGGTATGGTGGTCCTGGGATTAAAGGCTTCACCTTTTCTCCTCCAAACATATTGCTGGGTATTGTGGCCAAACAGCTCAATTTTTGTTTCATCTGACCACAGAACTTTCCTCCAAAAGGTCTTATCTTTGTCCATGTGATGTGATGATTGCTTCATCTGACATCTGTTGCGTCAGACCAGTTCTGACGCAATCCCAAGTTCTTTCGATGACATATATGCTGAGTAAGAAGGACCATCAAGACAGAATTTGAATATTTTCAAGTTTTACTAAAGCTTTAGGAGATCATCTTAACTAATACATTCGTATCGGCTACTCTAGTTGATCTGACATTCAAACGGAAAAGCCTACTTCTTGCAGACAAAGAAAGCCCCCCTCGCAACACTGATAAGGAAGACTTGGGGGTTTGGTTTCACATTCCTGATGGTTTAAGACACTAAACAGACAATCTGAAGACAAAGAGAGACTGGTAGAATATACAAAGGAAAAGTACTATCTACTCTAAACATGGCTATGTAAAAAGAAAGAACTCTTGAACATATATGCATCCTCCACACATCCCATGGACAAAGATAAGACCTTCTGGAGGAAAGTTCTGTGGTCAGATGAAACAAAAAGTCAGCTGTTTGGCCACAATACCCATCAATATGTTTAGAGGAGAAAAGGTGAGGCCTTTAATCCCAGGAACACCAAGCCTACCATCAAGCATGGTGGTGGTAGTATTATGCTCTGGGCCTGTTTTGCTGCCAATGGAACTGGTGCTTTACAGAGAGTAAATGGGACAATGAAAAAGGAGGATTACCTCCAAATTCTTCAGGACAACCTAAAATCATCAGCCCGGAGGTTGGGTCTTGGGCACAGTTGGGTGTTCCAACAGGACAATGACCCCAAACACACGTCAAGAGTGGTAAAGGAATGGCTAAATCTGGCTAGAATTAAGGTTTTAGAATGGCCTTCCCAAAGTCCTGATTTAAATGTGTGGAAAATGCTGAAGAAACAAGTCAGAAAACCAACAAATGTAGCTTTATGTATACTTTTGACCCAGCACATTTGCTCACATTTTCAGTAGACCCATAATAAACTTCATGCATGTTTTTTGTGACCAACAAGTATGTGCTCCAATCACTCTATCACAAAAAATAAGAGTTGTAGAAATGATTGGAGCTCAAGACAGCCATGACATTATGTTCTTTACAAGTGTATGTATACTTTTGGCCACCACTGTATGTCTACTATTTCCCTTCATTAATCAGTGATAGGCTAGCACATATTAATAGCCAAACATACTGTACATATATAAATAGATAGATATATGATATATATTGTAACTAGGAGTTCTAAACATAAACATTGAATAAAACCTCATTTTAAATATAATCAAATGTCATTTAAAAAAATAAGTAAAACCCACACATGCAAACCCCGAGCCCACACACTAACCCGTGTTCCACCACGCTGCCTATTAATTACAACAATTCTCATCAGAACTAATTTGATTAATTCACATTAGATTAAATATATAAAGTAAAATGAAATCAAATACATTAGCCAGTAAACAACACAATAAATATAAATAGAGCACCTCACTTTATGAGCTTAAGTCTACATCATTGAAATTAATTGAAATCAATTGAATTAGTGCTCGCCTCGTGTTCTGTGGTCTGACGAGTCCACCTTTCAAACACAAACTTGGAAACTTTGGATTTCGTGTCCTCCGGACCAAAGAGGAAAAGAACCATCCGGATTGTTCTAGACGCAAAGTTGAAAAGCCAGCATCTGTGATGGTATGGGGGTGTATTAGTGCCCAAAGCATGGGTAACTTACACATCTGTGAAGGCACCATTAATGCTGAAAGGTACATACAGGTTTTGGAGCAACATATGTTGCCATCCAAGCAACGTTATCATGGACGCCCCTGCTTATTTCAGCAAGACAAAGCAAAGCCACGTGTTACAACAGCGTGGCTTCGTAGTAAAAGATTGCGGGTACTAGACTGGCCTGCCTGTAGTCCAGACCTGTCTCCCATTGGAAAATGTGTGGTGCATTATGAAGCCTAAAATACCACAACTTAAGCTGTACATCAAGCAAGAATGGTAAAGAATTCCACCTGAAAAGCTTCAAAATTTGGTTTCCTCAGTTCCCAAATGTTTTCTGAGTGTTGTTAAAAGGAAAGGACATGTAACACAGTGGTAAAAACTTTTTTTGCAATGTGTTGCTGCCATTAAATTCTAAGTTAAGGATTATTTGCCAAAAGTGTGAACATTAAATATCTTGTCTTTGCAGTCTATTCAATAGAATATACCGTATTTTCCGCACTATAAGGCGCACCTAAAAACCACAATTTTTCTCAAAAGCTGACAGTGCGCCTAATAACCCGGTGCGCTTTATTACGATTCATTTTCATAAAGTTTCGGTCTCGCAACTTCGGTAAACAGCCGCCATCTTTTTTCCCGGTAGAACAGGAAGCGCTTCTTCTTCTACGCAAGCAACCGCCAAGGAAAGCACCCGCCCCCATAGAACAGGAAGCGCTTCACCCGCCCCCGGAAGAAGAAGAAAAAACGCGCGGATATCACCGTACGTTTCATTTCCTGTTTACATCTGTAAAGACCACAAAATGGCTCCTAATAAGCGATCCGGTTCATAAAAAGACGCAATCTCTCCATCCGCACACGGATTACTACCGTATTTCACAGCAACTGATATTCCTGTGAACCGCACTGTGGAACGGGAGCACGTACGGTGAATATTCGCACCACAGAGAATGAGAAGTCATCCTTCACTGTGGTTCTAGCTTGCCATGCTAACTTCCACCCATGGTGATATTCAAAAGGAAGACCTTGCCAAAAGAGACCTTTCCAGCCGGCGTCATCATAAAAGCTAACTCGAAGGGATGGATGGATGAAGAAAAGATGAGCGAGTGGTTAAGGGAAGTTTACGCGAAGAGGCCGGGTGGCTTTTTTCACACAGCTCCGAAGGCGAACACACCTTCACTAAGACGGGCAGACAGCCTCGGACGACATACGCCAACATTTGCCAGTGGATCGTAAATGCCTGGGCAGATATTTCGGTCACAACTGTGGTCCGAGCTTTCCGGAAGGCAGGATTCACAGAACAACAGCGACACTGACTCCCGATGACTTCTACGAGACGGAACCGGCCATTTTGGATCCCGTATTCGCCCAACTTTTCAATTCGGACACCGAAGACGAAGAATTCGAAGGATTTACGAATGAAGAATAACTTCAGAAGGTGAGCGCTATGTTTATTTTGTGTGTTGTGACATTAACGTTAAAGCAACATTATGTTGCTATTGTTCTACACCATTTTGAATTTTACTATGTTTGTGATTGCACATTTGCGTACATTTTGGGACAGAGTTGTTAGAACGCTGGTTTTCAATATATTATTAAAGTTTGACTGAACTATCTGACTGTTTTTTTGACATTCACTTTAGCGCAGCGTTTTTTTTGACATTCACTTTAGCGCAGCGTAGGCGCGGCTTTTAGTCCGGGGCGGCTTATTGGTGGACAAAATTATGAAATATGTAATTCATAGAAGGTGCGGCTAATAATCCGGTGCGCCTTATAGTGCGGAAAATACGGTAAGTCGAAAATAATTTGCAAATCATTGTATTCTGTTTTTATTTACCATTTACACGACGTGCCAACTTCACTGGTTTTGGGTTTTGTATTTTGTAATATTATACCGTAATTAATTTTTTTTAAATTTAATTATGTTTTTAAAATATTTGTCAGTACAGTTGTAATACCCTTTTGGTGTAGTTGGTGTAATAACTTGGAAAGCACCGATTGGTAAGCATAATGTGAAAATGACATTAACCATGTATAGGCAGAATACTCTCGCCTGGGATCTTGCTACCTTGTGCGGGTGTATCTAAAGTTTTGCTCATATGTACTATTGAAGGGTCTTGTCAAACACTGGGTGTGTACGCTAATTAGACCTGTGAGCAGGGAGGTGTTGCGTAGCTATTGTTGTGAGGCGCTGGAGAATTTTCCACGTGAGAAAACACAATTAGAGACGCTGGCAAACTCAATTCGACTTGCTAAATAATGGAGGTGAACTATTGTGGTTGGTATTTAAAGACGTAGCAAGACTAACTAACATCATGGCATTAAATGATGGATTACAGGATGGATGGAGGCATTTTATTTATTTAACCACTCTAAATATTATTTCCTGTTCCACTCAGGATGGAATACAAAGTCTCCCTACTAACCCACCAGTGCCTCCATGGAAATGCCCCCATTCTCAAAGAACTGCTCACCCCCAAATCCTCCACACGACACCCACCTCCGCTCCGGACAGGCTAACCTCCTCCAACCTCAGAGGATAAAGCTCCGAACTACGGGAGACCGGGCTTTCTGCTCCGCCGCTCCCAGTCTGTTGGAACACTCTCCCTGACCACCTGAGTGCACCACAGACTGTGAATGCTTTTTAAAAAAAGGCTTAAAAACCCTTCTGAAATTTTTTTTTATCTTGAAAATCATTTTTTACCATTGAAAATTTTTTTTACCTTGAAACATTTTTTTTAACTTGAAAAACTATTTTTACCTTGAAAATAATTTTTTACCTTGAAAATCATTTTTAACCTTGAAAAAAAAATTTTACCTTGAAAAATTTTTTTAACCTTGAAAATCATTTTTTACCTTGAAAATCATTTTTTACCTTGAAAATCATTTTTTACATTGAAAAAAAAAAAATTACCTTGAAAAAATTTTTTTAACTTGAAAAATTTTTTTTACCTTGAAAATCATTTTTTACCTTGAAAATCATTTTTACCTTGAAAAAAAAATTTTTTCTTGAAAAAAATTGTTTTACCTTAAAAATATTTTTTACCAAGAAAATCATTTTTTACCAAGAAAATCATTTTTAACCTTGAAAAAAAAAACGTTACCTTGAAAATAATTTTTTACCAAGAAAATAATTTTTTACCAAGAAAATCATTTTTAACCTTGAAAAAAAAAACGTTACCTTGAAAATCATTTTTTACCTTGAAAATCATTTTTAACCTTGAAAAAAAATTTTACCTTGAAAAATTTATATAACCTTGAAAATCATTTTTTACCTTGAAAATCATTTTTTACATTAAAAAAAAAAAATTACCTTGAAAACATTTTTTTAACTTGAAAATTTTTTTTTACCTTGAAAATCATTTTTTACCTTGAAAATCATTTTTACTTTGAAAAAAATATTTTTTCTTGAAAAGAATTGTTTTACCTTAAAAATATTTTTTACCAAGAAAATCATTTTTTATCAAGAAAATCATTTTTAACCTTGAAAAAAAAACGTTACCTTGAAAATAATTTTTTACCTTGAAAATCATTTTTAACCTTGAAAATTTTTTTTTACCTTGAAACATTTTTTTAACCTTGAAAATCATTTTTTACCTTGAAAATCATTTTTTACCTTGAAAATCATTTTTTACCTTGAAAATCATTTTTTACATTGAAAAAAAAAAATTACCTTGAAAATCATTTTTACCTTGAAAAAAAATAAAAATTCTTGAAAAAAATTGTTTTACCTTAAAAATATTTGTTACCAAGAAAATCATTTTTTACCTTGAAAATCATTTTAAACCTTGAAAAAAAAACGTTACCTTGAAAATCATTTTTTACCTTGAAAACGGGGTGTGCAAGGACCGGCCTCGACGACGGCGACAGGTGAGTGGATGGCCCGGGTGGGCCTTGTTATCTAATCACCTGCAGTGCAAAAACTGAAATCTAAGTAAGATTAAATATCTCAAATAAGGGTGATATTTGCAGATATAAGCAGATTTTATGTTGGAGTGTTTTACTTGTTTTAAGGGTTTTGGTCCTAAATGATCTCAGTAAGATATTACAGCTTGCTGCTGAGATGTTTTGACCTATATTGAGTAAAACATGCTTGAAACTAGAATATCAAGTGTTGCAAAGCTGTGTTATCAACACTCACATGTATAAAACTACTTTTTTTAAAGTAATAATTTCTTATTTCAGGCATGAAAAAAAAAATCATGACTTTGACACAATTGTGTCTCATAATTAAAACAGATGACAGCCAAATGGACTTTGCTGTTTTATTTTGAATGAAACAATAGAAAATATGTACTCATATAGATAGTAGTACAGTTGTTATTAGTGAGAATATACTTATTTTAAGGTATTTTTGGGTACATTGAAATTAGCTAATTTTACTTGTTTTGGAAAGTCTTGACAAGCCACATTTTCTTGTTCTATTGGCAGATAATTTTAGTTAGTTCAAATAAAATACCCCTCATTTTTGTATTTTTCTTCTTCTTGTTTTTGAACTCTGACTTTTTGCAGTCACGTGGTGTTGGTGACGAACCCCAAGATGCAGAGAAGGCAGGCTTGGTGCAGGAAATCATGATTTAAAGGGGAACATTATCACCAGACCTATGTAAGCGTCAATATATACCTTGATGTTGCAGAAAAAAGACCATTTATTTTTTTTAACCGATTTCCGAACTCTAAATGGGTGAATTTTGGCGAATTAAACGCCTTTCTATCATTCGCTCTCGGAGCGATGACGTCACATCGGGAAGCAATCCGCCATTTTCTCACTTTCGTCGGTGTGTTGTCGGAGGGTGTAACAACACGAACAGGGACGGATTCAAGTTGCACCAGTGGCCCAAAGATGCGAAAGTCGCAAGAAATTGGACGAAATTTGTTCAAAATACGAGGCTGTGGGGAAAGCCGACGAAATGGTCGGTCGTTTGTTCCGCACACTTTACCGACGAAAGTTATGCTACGACAGAGATGGCAAGAATGTGTGGATATCCTGCGACACTCAAAGCAGATGCTGACATCAACTCCAAAACTAGACAGATCAGCTTTCAGGAAAAGAGAGCGGATGAGGGTATGTCTACAGAATATATTAATTGATGAAAACTTTATTCATTACTCGCGGTTTTACGTAAATTATTAAACATAAACTGTGTTTACCAATAATTTAGCTTAAAAACATTTATTTGTTTCAATCATTCGAGTACATTCGGGTAGTCTTGTGTAATGCAGTATTTTGTGTCTATTTAGGTATGGTTAACCTGAGTGCTGAAATCGTGGGAAAATATATGTTCTTAGCGCGCCTGAAATGGGCTGTCTGCACTCTCAAAGTGCATGTTGTTGCCAAATGTATTTCACATGCTGTAAACCTAGTTCATAGTTGTTAGTTTCCTTTAATGCCAAACAAACACATACCAATCGTTGGTTAGAAGGCGATCGCCAAATTCGTCCTCGCTTTCTCCCGTGTCGCTGGCTGTCGTGTCGTTTTCGTCGGTTTCGCTTGCATACGGTTCAAACCGATATGGCTCAATAGCTTCAGTTTCTTCTTCAATTTCGTTTTCGCTACCTGCCTCCACACTACAACCATCCGTTTCAATACATGCGTAATCTGTTGAATCGCTTAAGCCGCTGAAATCCGAGTCTGAATCCGAGCTAATGTCGCTATAGCTTGCTGTTCTATCCGCCATGTTTGTTTGTGTTGGCATCACTGTGTGACGTCACAGGAAAATGGACGGGTGTATATAACGATGGTTAAAATCAGGCACTTTGAAGCTTTTTTTAGGGATATTGCGTGATGGGTAAAATTTTGAAAAAAACTTCGAAAAATAAAATAAGCCGCTGGGAACTGATTTTTAATGGTTTTAACCCTTCTGAAATTGTGATAATGTCCCCCTTTAATGTCCATGAAATTAAGAAAAAAACACAAACCAGGAACCAGGAACAGCCAAACTGGAAAATGGGAAACAGGATCCAGCAAACAGAAAAACTGGAAACAGCTAATGGCTAACAAGATCTAGCTAACAGGAAAACATGAAACAAAAGAGCTAGGAGACAGCAAACTGTAAATAGCTATAAGGAACAGCTTACCACTATGACGACATTGACGAGTATTAATGACAATACTCCAGCTGGCTGATTGACACCAGGTGTGGCCAGGTGCCAATCACCCGCAGCTGCTGGGAAACAGTGCTCGGGGAGACAAGCAGGAAACAACCAAAATAAAAGCGCTGACGGGAAATGAAGACAAACACAGAGGAAAAACTCAAACAAAACAAAACTGTCAAGGACAAGCCTGATAGTGTCGCCTTTATTAGCAGCAGCCGTGACGAGACACATAGTCGGAGTTGGAGTGGGAGCCAGAGAGACAGAGAGAGACACGAACGCAGAAAAGACAGCTTGCTGGAAAGCGAAACCTTTGCACCATTTTTATGAAAATAAAACAGTGTCGTACCCCTGATTTGGGCTCTCGTGGCAGTGTGTGGTGGTCCGAGGAACCCACTGGATGGCAACCTCCACACCTTCTTTTTAAAAAAAGCCTACTTTTTTTTTTTTTTAGATATATGTGTGCTAGTTCTAGCTATTAATCTGTTCTAGTTTTTTTTTTTTTTTTTTTACTATTTATTTTACTTGTCGGGGGCAGCTATTTGTGGTTGTAGCGTTGTTGTTTTTTAAATGCACTGTAGCACTTTGAGTTGTTTGTTCAATATAAAGTGCTTTTATAAATAAAATCTATTATTATTATTACCATTATTATGTGATTTAATGAACCTGAAGCACCTGTGTTTCTTCACAACAATGTAATGTTAGTTGGCTCATTACCTACAACCGACATGACACGACCTCAACCCCTTAACGAGGTCCGCCTCCACAAGGCCAGAGTTGCATCCGCCCTCTCACAGCCTTAAAAATATAGATATATAGATATCTAATGTATTCATACATTATGTAGGATATACGCATGTATAAATAACCTAATCATATTGTTTCTTCACCTTAAAAATAGCTGACCGTTTTTTTCCCCCCTTTCTATGGGATTATATTCCCAGTTTTGATCTCGGACGTCTGGTCACTTATAGCATATAAGAATATTCTATTAATGTTAAGCAAACTATGAATAATAAATCTCGAAGACAGCGACAGGTGAGTGGATGGCCCGGGTGGGCCTTGTTATCTAATCACCCGTCGCCTTTATTATATATTGTACCATATGTCCCGGCAAGAAATCTGCGTTCAAAGAACTCCGGCTTATTAGTGATTCCCAGAGCCCAAAAAAAGTCTGCGGGCTATAGAGCGTTTTCTATTCGGGCTCCAGTACTATGGAATGCCCTCCCGGTAACAATTAGAGATGCTACCTCAGTAGAAGCATTTAAGTCCCATCTTAAAACTCATTTGTATACTCTAGCCTTTAAATAGCCCCCCTGTTGGACCAGTTGATCTGCCGTTTCTTTTCTTTTCTCCTCTGCTCCCCTTTTCCTTGAGGGGGCGGGGGGCACAGGTCCGGTGGCCATGGATGAAGTGCTGGCTGTCCAGAGTCGGGACCCGGGGTGGACCGCTCGCCTGTGCATCGGCTGGGAACATCTCTACGCTGCTGACCCGTCTCCGCTCGGGATGGTGTCCTGCTGGCCCCACTATGGACTGGACTCTTACTATTATGTTGGATCCACTATGGACTGGACTCTCACAATATTATGTCAGACCCACTCGACATCCATTGCTTTCGGTCTCCCCTAGAGGGGGGGGGTTACCCACATATGCGGTCCTCTCCAAGGTTTCTCATAGTCATTCACATCGACGTCCCACTGGGGTGAGTTTTTCCTTGCCCGTATGTGGGCTTTGTACCGAGGATGTCGTTGTGGCTTGTGCAGCCCTTTGAGACACTTGTGATTTAGGGCTATATAAATAAAGATTGATTGATTGATTGATTAGCAGCAGCCGTGACGAGACACGTAGTCGGAGCTGGAGTGGGAGCCGGAGAGACAGAGAGAGACATCGAACGCAGAAAAGACAGCTTTGCACCATTTTTATGAAAATAAAACAGTGTCGTACCCCTGATTTGGGCTCTCGTGGCAGTGTGTGGTGGTCCGAGGAACCCACTGGAGGGCAACCTCCACACCTTCTTTTTAAAAAAAGCCTTTTTTTTTTTTTTTTAGATATATGTGTGCTAGTTCTAGCTATTAAGCTGTTCTAGTTTTTATTTTTTTTTACTATTTATTTTACTTGTCGGGGGCAGCTATTTGTGGTTGTAGCGTTGTTGTTTTTTAAATGCACTGTAGCACTTTGAGTGCTTTTACAAATAAAATCGATTATTATTATTATTATCATTATTATGTGGTGGATGTTTTAAACATGTTTAATGTACCTGAAGCACCTGTGTTTCTTCACAACAATGTAATGTTAGTTGGCTCATTACCTACAACCGACATGACACGACCTCAACCCCTTGACAAGGTCCGCCTCCACAAGGCCAGAGTTGCATCCGCCCTCTCACAGCCTTAAAAATATAGATATATATCTATTTAATGTATTCATACATTATGTAGGATATACGCATGTATAAATAACCTAATCATATTGTTTCTTCAACTTAAAAATAGCTGACCATTTTTTTCCCCCTTTCTATGGGATTATATTCCCAGTTTTGATCTCGGACGTCTGGTCACTTATAGCATATAAGAATATTCTATTAATGTTAAGCAAACTATGAGTAATAAATCTCGAAGACAGCGACAGGTGAGTGGATGGCCCGGGTGGGCCTTGTTATCTAATCACCCGTGGCCTTTATTAGCAGCAGCCGTGACGAGACACGTAGTTGGAGCTGGAGTGGGAGCCGGAGAGACAGAGAGAGACATCGAACGCACAAAAGACAGCTTTGCACCATTTTTATGAAAATAAAACAGTGTCGTACCCCTGATTTGGGCTCTCGTGGCAGTGTGTGGTGGTCCGAGGAACCCACTGGAGGGCAACCTCCACACCTTCTTTTTAAAAAAAACCTTCTTTTCTTTTTTTTAGATATATGTGTGCTAGTTCTAGCTATTAATCTGTTCTAGTTTTTTTGTTTTTTTTACTATTTATTTTACTTGTCGGGGGGAGCTATTTGTGGTTGTAGCATTGTTGTTTTTTAAATGCACTGTAGCACTTTGAGGTTGTTTGTTCAATATAAAGTGCTTTTATAAATAAAATCTATTATTATTATTACCATTATTATGTGATTTAATGAACCTGAAGCACCTGTGTTTCTTCACAACAATGTTTAATGTTAGTTGGCTCATTACCTACAACTGACATGACACGACCTCAACCCCTTAACAAGGTCCGCCTCCACAAGGCCAGAGTTGCATCCGCCCTCTCACAGCCTTAAAAATATAGATATCTATCTCTCTAATGTATTCATACATTTTGTAGGATATACGCATGTATAAATAACCTAATCATATTGTTTCTTCACCTTAAAAATAGCTGACCGTTTTCCCCCCCCCTTCTATGGGATTATATTCCCAGTTTTGATCTCGGACGTCTGGTCACTTATAGCATATAAGAATATTCTATTAATGTTAAGCAAACTATTAATAATAAATCTCGAAGACAGCGACAGGTGAGTGGATGGCCCGGGTGGGCCTTGTTATCTAATCACCCGTGGCCTTTATTAGCAGCAGCCGGGACGAGACACATAGTTGGAGCTGGAGTGGGAGCCGGAGAGACAGAGAGAGACATCGAACGCAGAAAAGACAGCTTTGCACCATTTTTATGAAAATAAAACAGTGTCGTACCCCTGATTTGGGCTCTCGTGGCAGTGTGTGGTGGTCCGAGGAACCCACTGGAGGGCAACCTCCACACCTTCTTTTTAAAAAAAGCCTTCTTTTTTTTGTAGATATATGTGTGCTAGTTCTAGCTATTAATCTGTTCTAGTTTTTTTTTTTTTTTTTTACTATTTATTTTACTTGTCGGGGGCAGCTATTTGTGGTTGTAGCATTGTTGTTTTTTAAATGGACTGTAGCACTTTGAGGTTGTTTGTTCAATGTAAAGTGCTTTTATAAATAAAATCTATTATTATTATTACCATTATTATGTGATTTAATGAACCTGAAGCACCTGTGTTTCTTTACAACAATGTTTAATGTTAGTTGGCTCATTACCTACAACCGACATGACACAACCTCAACCCCTTAACAAGGTCCGCCTCCACAAGGCCAGAGTTGCATCCGCCCTCGCACAGCCTTAAAAATATAGATATATAGATATATAGATATATAATGTATTCATACATTGTTTATGTAGGATATACGCATGTATATATAACCTAATCATATTGTTTCTTCACTTTAAAAATAGCTGACCATTTTTTCCCCCCTTTCTATTGGATTATATTCCCAGTTTTGATCTCGGACGTCTGGTCACTTATAGCATATAAGAATGTTCTATTAATGGTAAGCAAACTATGAATAATAAATCTCGAAGACAGCGACAGGTGAGTGGATGGCCCGGGTGGGCCTTGTTATCTAATCACCCGTGGCCTTTATTAGCAGCAGCCGTGACGAGACACATAGTTGGAGCTGGAGTGGGAGCCGGAGAGACAGAGAGAGACATCGAACGCAGAAAAGACAGCTTTGCACCATTTTTATGACAATAAAACAGTGTCGTACCCCTGATTTGGGCTCTCGTGGCAGTGTGTGGTGGTCCGAGGAACCCACTGGAGGGCAACCTCCACACCTTCTTTTTAAAAAAAGCCTTTTTTCATTAGATATATGTGTGCTAGTTCTAGCTATTAATCTGTTCTAGTTTTTATTTTTTTTTACTATTTATTTTACTTGTCGGGGGCAGCTATTTGTGGTTGTAGCATTGTTGTTTTTTAAATGCACTGTAGCACTTTGAGGTTGTTTGTTCAATGTAAAGTGCTTTTACAAATAAAATCTATTATTATTATTACCATTATTATGTGATTTAATGAACCTGAAGCACCTGTGTTTCTTCACAACAATGTAATGTTAGTTGGCTCATTACCTACAACCGACATGACGCGACCTCAACCCCTTGACAAGGTCCGCCTCCACAAGGCCAGAGTTGCATCCGCCCTCTCACAGCCTTAAAAATATAGATATATATAGATGTATAATGTATTCATACATTGTTTATGTAGGATATACACATGTATATACAACCTAATCATATTGTTTCTTCAACTTAAAAATAGCTGACCATTTTTTCCCCCCTTTCTATGGGATTATATTCCCAGTTTTGATCTCGGACGTCTGGTCACTTATAGCATATAAGAATATTCTATTAATGTTAAGCAAACTATGAATAATAAATCTCGAAGACAGCGACAGGTGAGTGGATGGCCCGGGTGGGCCTTGTTATCTAATCACCCGTCGCCTTTATTAGCAGCAGCCGTGACGAGACACGTAGTTGGAGCTGGAGTGGGAGCCGGAGAGACAGAGAGAGACATCGAACGCAGAAAAGACAGCGTTGCACCATTTTTATGACAATAAAACAGTGTCGTACCCCTGATTTGGGCTCTCGTGGCAGTGTGTGGTGGTCCGAGGAACCCACTGGAGGACAACCTCCACACCTTCTTTTTAAAAAAGCCTTTTTTTTTTAGATATATGTGTACTAGTTCTAGCTATTAAGCTGTTTTAGTTGTTATTTTTTTTACTATTTATTTTACTTGTCGGGGGCAGCTATTTGTGGTTCAAGCTTTGTTGTTTTTTAAATGCACTGTAGCACTTTGAGGTTATTTGTTCAATATAAAGTGCTTTTATAAATAAAATCTATTATTATTATTACCATTATTATGTGATTTAATGAACCTGAAGCACCTGTGTTTCTTCACAACAATGTTTAATGTTAGTTGGCTCATTACCTACAACCGACATGACACGACCTCAACCCCTTAACAAGGTCCGCCTCCACAAGGCCAGAGTTGCATCCGCCCTCGCACAGCCTTAAAAATATAGATATATAGATATATAATGTATTCATACATTGTTACTCAGTGGCCTAGTGGTTAGAGTGTCCGCC
Organism: Nerophis lumbriciformis; assembly: GCF_033978685.3. Taxonomy (NCBI): domain Eukaryota; kingdom Metazoa; phylum Chordata; class Actinopteri; order Syngnathiformes; family Syngnathidae; genus Nerophis; species Nerophis lumbriciformis. The sequence continues at coordinate 8,752,614 of NC_084569.2, forward strand.
CTGAGATCGGTAGGTTGTGAGTTCAAACCCCGGCCGAGTCATACCAAAGACTATAAAAATGGGACCCATTACCTCCCTGCTTGGCACTCAGCATCAAGGGTTGGAATTGGGGGTTAAATCACCAAAATGATTCCCGGGCGCGGCCACCGCTGCTGCCCACTGCTCCCCTCACCTCCCAGGGGGTGATCAAGGGTGATGGGTCAAATGCAGAGAATAATCTCACCACACCTAGTGTGTGTGTGACAATCATTGGTACTTTAACTTTAACTTTAACTTATGTAGGATATACGCATGTATAAATAACCTAATCATATTGTTTCTTCAACTTAAAAATAGCTGACCATTTTTTCCCCCCCTTTCTATGGGATTATATTCCCAGTTTTGATCTCGGACGTCTGGTCACTTATAGTATATAAGAATATTCTATTAATGTTAAGCAAACTATGAATAATAAATCTCGAAGACAGCGACAGGTGAGTGGATGGCCCGGGTGGGCCTTGTTATCTAATCACCCGTCGCCTTTATTAGCAGCAGCCGGCACGAGACACGTAGTCGGAGCTGGAGTGGGAGCCGGAGAGACAGAGAGAGACATTGAACGCAGAAAAGACAGCTTTGCACCATTTTTATGAAAATAAAACAGTGTCGTACCCCTGATTTGGGCTCTCGTGGCAGTGTGTGGTGGTCCGAGGAACCCACTGGAGGGCAACCTCCACACCTTCTTTTTAAAAAAAGCCTTCTTTTTTTTTTAGATATATGTGTGCTGGTTCTAGCTATTAAGCTGTTTTAGTTTTTAGTTTTTTTACTATTTATTTTACTTGTCGGGGGCAGCTATTTGTGGTTGTAGCATTGTTGTTTTTTAAATGCACTGTAGCACTTTGAGGTTATTTGTTCAATATAAAGTGCTTTTACAAATAAAATCTATTATTATTATTATCATTATTATGTGATTTAATGAACCTGAAGCACCTGTGTTTCTTCACAACAATGTAATGTTAGTTGGCTCATTACCTACAACCGACATGACGCGACCTCAACCCCTTGACAAGGTCCGCCTCCACAAGGCCAGAGTTGCATCCACCCTCTCACAGCCTTAAAAATATAGATATATATAGATATATAATGTATTCATACATTGTTTATGTAGGATATACACATGTATCTACAACCTAATCATATTGTTTCTTCAATTTAAAAATAGCTGACCATTTTTTTCCCCCTTTCTATGGGATTATATTCCCAGTTTTGATCTCGGACGTCTGGTCACTTATAGTATATAAGAATATTCTATTAATGTTAAGCAAACTATGAATAATAAATCTCGAAGACAGCGACAGGTGAGTGGATGGCCCGGGTGGGCCTTGTTATCTAATCACCCGTGGCCTTTATTAGCAGCAGCCGTGACGAGACACGTAGTTGGAGCTGGAGTGGGAGCCGGAGAGACAGAGAGAGACATCGAACGCAGAAAAGACAGCTTTGCACCATTTTTATGAAAATAAAACAGTGTCGTACCCCTGATCCGGGCTCTCGTGGCAGTGTGTGGTGGTCCGAGGAACCCACTGGAGGGCAACCTCCACACCTTCTTTTTAAAAAAAGCCTTTTTTTTTTTTTAGATATATGTGTGCTAGTTCTAGCTATTAAGCTGTTTTTTTTTTTTTTTTTTTTTACTATTTATTTTACTTGTCGGGGGCAGCTATTTGTGGGTGTTGTTTTTTAAATGCACTGTAGCACTTTGAGGTTGTTTGTTCAATGTAAAGTGCTTTTACAAATAAAATCTATTATTATTATGATGTTATGGATGTTTTAAAGACGTTTAATGAACCTGAAGCACCTGTGTTTCTTCACAACAATGTAATGTTAGTTGGCTCATTACCTACAACTGACATGACACGACCTCAACCCCTTGACAAGGTCCGCCTCCACAAGGCCAGAGTTGCATCCGCCCTCTCACAGCCTTTAAAAAGTTCATTATTCCTTGTTCGTGCATCATTTAGGCTCCCGCTCGTCACTGTCAGGTTTCAGCTGCCCCCCTCAAGTTACACATGGCAGCATTATGTGCCATAGATGTAGCTCAGGCGGAAATATAAATAAATAAAGCACGACGCAGTGACAGGCGGTGACCAGAAGGGGGACACGTCAACGTAGAGACAACCAAGTCAGGCCTCTTGAATTGCTTCCTGCCGGTGGGCTTGTGTTGCCGTGTTCTGATCGGGTCAAAGAATCACAGCTTGTGATTGAAACATTAGCCTCTTTAAATGTTGCGGCTGCTTTGTTGACGTTACGGGCTGCAGGATGTCGCTAATAAAGTTGTGATTGACAGCGCGAGTGACACCAACCTCTCTATGGGGTGCCGAATGTAAAAACTATTTTCTAGTAAATATACCTCTCACTTTTAACACACTTTTCTAACATTTCACACACTTTTAGCACATTTAACTCATTTTTTAGTTAGCGCTCACATTTAAAGATCTACATTTAAGATTTAGATTTAGATTTTACATTTAGGTTGAGATTTAACATTTAGATGTTCATTTAACATGTATATTGAGATTTAACATTTGGGTTTGATTTAACATTTAACGCTCATGTTTACATCTAAGATTTACATTTAAGATTTAGATATAAATGTAAGATTCAGCACCTAGACTTGACATTTCAAATTCAACTCAATATTAAAATTTACATTCAACATTTCGATTTAGATTCGACATTTAGATTGAATATTTTCATTCAGAATCAACATTTAGATTTAACATTTAGATTTAGCAGTTGGATTTAACTTCAACATTTGTATTCAGATTCAACATTCAGATTTAACATTAAGATTTAGCATTTAGATTTAGATTCAACATTTAGATTCAGATTCAACGTTTAGATTTAATATTTAGATTCAGAATCAACATTTAGATTTAGCATTTAGATTTAACATTTAGATTTAGCATTTAGATTTAGATTCAACATTTAGATTCAGATTCAACGTTTAGATTTAATATTTAGATTCAGAATCAACATTTAGATTTAACATTTAAATTTAGCATTTAGATTTAGCATTTAGATTTAGATTCAACATTTAGATTCAGATTCAACATTTACATTTACAATTTAGATTCAGATTCAACATTTAGATTTAACATTTAGATTTAACATTTAGATTTAGAGCCCTGTGATGAGGTGGCGACTTGTCCAGGGTGTACTCTGCCTTCCGCCCGATTGTTGCTGAGATAGGCTCCAGGGAATAAGCGGTAGAAAATGGATGGGATGGATTTAGATTTAGATTCAACATTTAGATTCAGATTCAACATTTAGATTTAGATTCTACATTTAGATTTAATATTTAGTTTCAGAATCAACATTTAGATTTAACATTTAGATTTAGCATTTAGATTTAGATTCAACGTTTAGATTCAAATTCAACATTTAGATTTAACATTTAGATTCAGATTCAACATTTAGATTTAGATTTAACATTTAGATATATATTGAACATTTAGATTTAGATTGAATATTTAGATTCAGATTCAACATTTACATTTAACATTTAGATATAGATTCAACATTTAGATTTGACATTTGGATTTAGAGTTAACATTTCGATTTAGAGTCAACATTTAGATTTACATTCAACATTTAGATTGAACATTTAGATTCAGATTCAACATTTAGATTTAACATTTAGATTTAGATTCAACATTTAAGTGTCAAATTAAGATTCAGATTTAACATTTGGATTTAGAGTTAGCGTTTAGATTTACATTCAACATTTAGATTTAGATTTAACATTTAGATTTAACATTTAGATTCAGATTCAACATTTATATTTAACATTTAGATTTAGATTTAACATTTAGATTCAGATTCAACATTTATATTTAACATTTAGATTTAGATTTAACATTTAGATTCAGATTCAACATTTACATTTAATGTTTAGATTCAGATTCAACATTTACGTTTATCATTTAGATTGAACATTTTGATTTAACATTTGGATTTAGAGTTAACATTTATATTTAGATTCAACATTTAGATTTAACATTTAGATTCAGATTGTTTGGATTCAGATTCAACATTTAGATTCAGATTCAACATTTACATTTAACATTTCGATTTAGATTCATCATTTAGATTTGACATTTGGATTTAGAGTTAACATTTCGATTTAGAGTCAACATTTAGATTTACATTCAACATTTAGATTGAACATTTAGATTCAGATTCAACGTTTAGATTTAACATTTAGATTTAGATTCAACATTTAAGTGTCAAATTAAGATTCAGATTTAACATTTGGATTTAGAGTTAACCTTTAGATTTACATTCAACATTTAGATTTAGATTTAACATTTAGATTCAGATTCAACATTTAGATTTAACATTTAGATTTAGATTTAACATTTAGATTCAGATTCAACATTTACATTTAACGTTTAGATTCAGATTCAACATTTACATTTATCATTTAGATTGAACATTTTGATTTAACATTTGGATTTAGAGTTAACATTTATATTTAGATTCAACATTTAGATTTAACATTTAGATTCAGATTGTTTGGATTCAGATTCAACATTTAGATTCAGATTCAACATTTACATTTAACATTTGGATTTAGAGTTAACATTTATATTTAGATTCAACATTTAGATTTAACATTTAGATTCAGATTGTTTGGATTCAGATTCAACATTTAGATTCAGATTCAACATTTACATTTAACATTTAGATATAGATTCAACATTTAGATTTGACATTTGGATTTAGAGTTAACATTTCGATTTAGAGTCAACATTTAGATTTACATTCAACATTTAGATTGAACATTTAGATTCAGATTCAACGTTTAGATTTAACATTTAGATTTAGATTCAACATTTAAGTGTCAAATTAAGATTCAGATTTAACATTTGGATTTAGAGTTAACGTTTAGATTTACATTCAACATTTAGATTTAGATTTAACATTTAGATTTAACATTTAGATTCAGATTCAACATTTATATTTAACATTTAGATTTAGATTTAACATTTAGATTCAGATTCAACATTTACATTTAATGTTTAGATTCAGATTCAACATTTACGTTTATCATTTAGATTGAACATTTTGATTTAACATTTGGATTTAGAGTTAACATTTATATTTAGATTCAACATTTAGATTTAACATTTAGATTCAGATTGTTTGGATTCAGATTCAACATTTAGATTCAGATTCAACATTTACATTTAACATTTAGATTTAGATTCATCATTTAGATTTGACATTTGGATTTAGAGTTAACATTTCGATTTAGAGTCAACATTTAGATTTACATTCAACATTTAGATTGAACATTTAGATTCAGATTCAACGTTTAGATTTAACATTTAGATTTAGATTCAACATTTAAGTGTCAAATTAAGATTCAGATTTAACATTTGGATTTAGAGTTAACCTTTAGATTTACATTCAACATTTAGATTTAGATTTAACATTTAGATTCAGATTCAACATTTAGATTTAACATTTAGATTTAGATTTAACATTTAGATTCAGATTCAACATTTACATTTAACGTTTAGATTCAGATTCAACATTTACATTTATCATTTAGATTGAACATTTTGATTTAACATTTGGATTTAGAGTTAACATTTATATTTAGATTCAACATTTAGATTTAACATTTAGATTCAGATTGTTTGGATTCAGATTCAACATTTAGATTCAGATTCAACATTTACATTTAACATTTAGATCTAGATTCAACATTTGGATTTAGATTCAACATTTAGATATAACATTTAGATTCAGATTCAACGTTTAGATTTAACATTTAGATTTAGATTCAACATTTAAGTGTCGAATTAAGATTTAGATTTAACATTTGGATTTACAGTTAACCTTTAGATTTAGATTCAACATTTAGATTTAGATTCAACATTTAGATTCAGATTCAACATTTAGATTTAACATTTATATTTGACATTTAGATTTAGATTCAACATTTAAGTGTCGAATTAAGATTTAGATTTAACTTTTGTATTTAGAGTTAACATTTAGATTTAAAATTTAGATTTAGGTTTAACCTTTAGATTTGATTTAACATTTATATTCAGATTTACGATTTAGATGCAACATTTAGAGTCAACATTTAGTTTAAACTTAGACGTGAGGAAAATACGATAAATGTGAGAAAAGTGAGTTAATTGTGAGAAAAATTATCTATATGTGAGAATTATATCTGGTAAAAAAAAGTATGACTGATTGTTTACATTAGACCCCCACACTTCTGTAGTCTGTCACGTCCCACAGACTCTTCACTTTAGTGGGAGTAAAGTCTTGTCCTACCAAGTGTGGCAGGTGATGGACCATGTTTTTCTTCAATCACTTTATGAAAAAAAACAGATTGCATAATTTTATGTTAAAATGTGTTTTCTTACACCATATTTATCAATAATCTATCATATGCCAATATGATTGGCACACAATTGAAATATGAAATAATCCTTTTTTTTTTTTAATTAAAAACTGTCATCAAACAAAGCAATTAATAATGACTTTTAGTACTGGACTTCTTGTCAATGACAAACATTAAGCTGTAGCGCCCTCTGGCGTGTTTACAACACATTCCTTGTTGTAATAGCAATTGATTGAAGCACTATTATATTGTAATAATCCAGGAATGTAGGCTCATACAACTTATTTGTTTGTCTTGTCTTTATTGCACAAGATGCGATTCAAACACACAACAACTCCAATGTGCGTCTTCCCTCTTTTCCCGGCAATACTCGAACCCCTTATGACGTCACTTCCCTATCTCTCTCCGGAAGTCCCGCCCCCTAGCCAACGTCATTGGCTAACACTCCGGAGCCAGCCGCTACAAACACTTACATTGAGCGTTCAATAACATTTTTATTTTTTGAAAGTCCCATCCTGCAGTTTTTTTGGACTAGAGTTTTTGTTTTACTGTTTCGTATTTATAATACACACTATTATATACACTTATATTTACTGTATTTAAAAAACAAAAAAGTAGCGTTCCAAAACGCTGCTTTTATTGTTTTAACCGGATATGACGTCACGTGAGCCGCTCCGTCTCTTCCGGTGAGTCTGCTGCTGCTGCTGGCTGTCAACATAATTTTTATTTTTTATTTTTAATAAACCTTTATTTATAATATGCAACATTTACATATAATCAAATAAATAATAATGATCAAAACATGTACAGAAACAGTACAAAACAAAGCCAGGGGGTTGTAAACTCAATAAAGTAACTAAAATAGAATGCAATATATATATATATATATATATATATATATATATATATATATATATATACATATATAAAATGTGGATTATTTACGGAACATTTGTGAGCCTATGGCTTTACACTTTGTTACATATATATATATATATATATATATATATATATATATATATATATATATATATATATATATATATATGTATATTTACGGAACATTTGTGAGCCTATGGCTTTACACTTTGTTACATATATATATATATATATATATATATATATATATATATGTATATATATATATATATATATATATATATATATATGTAACAAAGTGTAAAGCCATAGGCTCACAAATGTTCCGTAAATAATCCACATTTGGAGCACAGCTTCATAGTTTTCACAGCTTTTTGGTTGTTATAGGTAGAAAGCGTTTTAAAGTAAAGTTCTGATTCTTTTTTAAAGGCACAAAAAACAAATGTTATCCTCCCTTTATTCACACACACTACAACCGTTCGACATGTGCTATTTGTATTTATGTATTTGTTTCAAACAATCACACAATAAAATGACGGCGAATCTGAACAATTAAATGTATATATTTGTCCACAATGTATTAATTTAATTTAAAATTGAATTCAAGCCGCTAAATAATTATATACTTATATTTATTGTATTACAAAAAAAAAAAACAGCGGTCCAAAACGCCGCTGTTATTGTTTTAACAGGATAATGACGTCACGTGAGCTGCTCCGTCTTTTCCGGTGTGTCGGCTGCATAATTTAAAAACATTTTTTTTAAATAAACCTTGATTTATAATATGCAACATTTACATATAATCAAAGAAATAATAATGATCAAAAAATGTACAGAAAGCATACAAAACAACGCCAGGGGGTTGTAAACTCAATAAAATAACTAAAATAGAATGTAATATTTGTAACAAAGTGTAAAGCCATACATTCAGATAAATTCCGTAAATAATCCACATTTGGAGCACAGTATCATAGTTTTCACAGCTTTTTGGTTGTTAGAGGTAGAAAGCGTTTTAAAGTAAAGTTATAAATCTTTTTTATAGGCAAAAAAAAACAAATGTCATCCTCCCTTTATTCACACACACTACAGCCGTTTGACATGTGGTATTAGTTTTTATTTGTTTCAAATAATCACACAATAAAATGACGACGAATCTGAAAATGTAAATGTATATATTTTTCACAATGTTTACATTTAATTTAAGCTAATTCAAGCCGGCAAAAAAATTATACACTTATATTTATTGTATTTCAAAAACAAAAAAATAGCGGTCCAAAACGCTGCTGTTATTGTTTTAACAGGATATGACGTCACGTGAACCGCTCCGTCTTTTCCGGTGTGTCGGCTGCATAATTTAAAAACATTTTTTAAAAATAATTATTTATTTATAATATGCAACATTTACATATAATCAAAGAAATAATAATCATCAAAAAAATTTACAGAAACCATACAAAACAACGCCAGGGGTTTGTAAACTCAATAAAGTAAATAAAATAGAATGTAATATATAAAAATGTAACAAAGTGTAAAGGCATAAACTCAGATACATTCCGTAAATAATCCACATTTGGAGCACAGCATCATAGTTTTCACAGCTTTTTGGTTGTTAGAGGTAGAAAGCGTTTTAAAGTAAAGTTATAAATATTTTTTATAGGCACAAAAACAAATGTTATCCTCCCTTTATTCAAGCACACTACAGCCGTTTGACATGTGCTATTTGTTTTTATTTGTTTCAAATAATCACAATAAAATGACGGCGAATCTGAACAATTAAATGTATATATTTGTACACAATGTATTAATTTAATTTAAAATTGAATTCAAGCCGGCAAAAAAATTATACACTTATATTTATTGTATTTCAAAAACAAAAAATAGCGGTCCAAAACGCTGCTGTTATTGTTTTAACAGGATATGACGTCACGTGAGCCGCTCCGTCTTTTCCGGTGTGTCCTGCATAATTTAAAAACATTTTTTTTAAATAAACCTTTATTTATAATATGCAACATTTACATATAATCAAAGAAATAATAATGATCAAAAAATGTACAGAAACCGTACAAAACAACGCCAGGGGGTTGTAAACTCAATAAAGTAACTAAAATACAATGTAATATATAAAAATGTAACAAAGTGTAAAGCCATAAACTCAGATAAATTCCGTAAATAATCCACATTTGGAGCACAGCATCATAGTTTTCACAGCTTTTTGGTTGTTAGAGGTAGAAAGCGTTTTAAAGTTAAGTTATACATCTTTTTTATAGGCACAAAAAAACAAATGTTATCCTCCCTTTATTCACGCACACTACAGCCGTTTGACATGTGCTATTTGTATTTATTTGTTTCAAACAATCACACAATAAAATGACGGCGAATCTGAACAATTAAATGTATATATTTGTCCACAATGTATTAATTTAATTTAAAATTGAATTCAAGCCACTAAATAATTATACACTTATATTTATTGTATTACAAAAAAAAAAACAGCGGTCCAAAACGCTGCTGTTATTGTTTTAACAGGATATGACGTCATTTGAGCCTCCCCGTCTTTTCCGGTGTGTCGGCTGCATAATTTAAAAACATTTTTTTTAAATAAACCTTTATTTATAATATGCAACATTTACATATAATCAAAGAAATAATAATGATCAAAAAATGTACAGAAACCATACAAAACAACGCCAGGGGGTTGTAAACTCAATAAAGTAACTAAAATAGAATGTAATATTTGTTACAAAGTGTAAAGCCATAAACCCAGATAAATTCCGTAAATAATCCACATTTGGAGCACAGCATCATAGTTTTCACAGCTTTTTGGTTGTTAGAGGTAGAAAGCGTTTTAAAGTAAAGTTTGTAAGGTTACGAAGGACTTAAAGTTGGTTTTATTTGCAGACGACACAACTGCTTTCTGTTCAGGAGAGAGCACACAGAGGATAATACAAATAATAACAGAAGAAATGAACAAATTAAAAAGATTGTTTGACAAAAACAGACTATCTTTGAATCTCAGTAAAACTAAAATAATGCTATTTGGTAATAGTAGAAAAGAGCATCATACACAAATACAAATAGACGGAGTAGACATAGAAAGGGTAAAAGAAACTAGATTTTTGGGAGTATTAATAGATGATCAAATGAACTGGAAATTTCACATACAAAACATACAACATAAGGTGGCAAAAAACATTTCAATAATGAATAAAGCAAAATATGTCCTGGGCCAAAAATCACTTCCTATTCTCTACTGCTCGCTAGTGTTACATATCTGAGTTATTGTGCAGAAATATGGGGAAATAACTACAAATGTGCGCTACATTCGCTAACCGTGTTACAAAAAAGATCAGTTAGAATAATACATAATGTTGGATATAGAGAACACACAAACCCTTTATTTATTAAGTCAGAAATATTAAAGTTTGGTGATTTGGTAAAATTGCAAACAGCTAAAATGATGTACAAAGCAAACTATAACCTGCTACCAAAGAATGTACAACAATTCTTCTCAACTAAAGAGGAGAAATATAACCTTAGAGGAAAAAATAATTTAAAACATTTATATGCACGTACAACACTTAGAACTTTTAGCATATCAGTATGTGGAATTAAATTATGGAATGGATTAAGTAAAGAAGTTAAAAATTGTACTGATATGATCCAGTTTAAGAGGTTGTTCAAAATAATAGTGCTTACAGAGTACAAAGAAGAAGAATTATGAGAAATACTTTCAACCTTATTGAAAATAAGATATTCTTCATCTCAGTATGTTAATAATGACTGAATTAATGAATTAATTACATATTACAAAACTGTTGTATACTAATTCATATATGTTATTTTATTATATAAAAAGGTCAGTAAATGATTCTATATATTTGTAAACGCTTGAAGTGGGAAAGGGGTAGGATTAAATAAGCTTTGCTTCTTCCTACTCCTTTTCGGGCATAATGTAAAATGAAATGATATGAAATTGTGTGATGTATTATGATGTAAGTGTGTTCATGTTCGAAATAAACTAAAGAAAGAAAGAAAGAAAGAAAGTTATAAATCTTTTTTATGGGCACAAAAAAACAAATGTTATCCTCCCTTTATTCACGCACACTACAGCCGTTTGACATGTGGTATTTGTTTTTATTTGTTTCAAATAATCACACAATAAAATGACGGCGAATCTGAAAAATTAAATGTATGTATTTTTGCACAATGTATTAATTTAATTTAAGTGAATTCAAGCTGATTAATAACCATACACCTATATTTATTGTATTTAAAAAAATAAATTAAAAAAATAGCAGTCCAAAACGCTGCTTTTAATTTTTTAACCGGATACGACGTCATGCGGGCCGCGTTGTCTTTTCCGGTGTGTCGGCTGCTTCCGGCTGTCAACATAACTGCTGCTCCATTCCTGTGACGTGGATTATTTTTTTTAGGGGGGGTGAGATTGCAAAAAAACAGGCAGCAACATGTACCAGGTAAAGCCAATCTGCGGGGGTGACGCCAAGGTCGATTTGCCCACCTGCATGTACACGCTACCCAATGTGCACGCGCGGCCGGGCAACAGCTGCACACACGAGCACGCGCTGCAGGTAAACGTTAAGTCATTCATTCACCAGATAATACATTTCACCCTCAATTTAGTATTTTTTTTTTGTTGGTATTATATCATTATATGTGTGCTGACAGGACGACTGTATATGAAGTATATTTCTCCTTCCAACTTCTCGCACCGTGGATGGTATTAGCAAGCTAGCTAGCGAGCTAGGCTAGGCTAAGCTAAGCTAGCCTGTGAGCTCTGTTTCACCGACTTTGTGCTGACGCAATGCTTTGTCAAAACGAAAGAGAAACTGTTTGATAAAGGATATAAAAACAGATTGTGTATATAAAAAAAGGAAACAAACCAAGGACTAGTTTAAAAAAAATAGTTCAGGTAGGTAGGTAGGTAGGTCTTTATTGTCATTGCACAAGTACACAGTCCAATCCACGTTATTTATATCAGGAGTCTCAAACTGGATGCAGAAACTGGGTGAGGCTGGGCAGCAAGAAAAGATTTCTTAAAAAAAAATCTAACATGCACTTTATAATGAATTCACCTTCTTTGGATTGGCAGACCGGGGTGGTGGTTCCTCTCTTTAAGAAGGGGAACCGGAGGGTGTGTTCTAACTATCGTGGGATCACACTCCTCAGCCTTCCCGGTAAGGTCTATTCAGGTGTACTGGAGAGGAGGCTACGCCGGATAGTCGAACCTCGGATTCAGGAGGAACAGTGTGGTTTTCGTCCTGGTCGTGGAACTGTGGACCAGCTCTATACTCTCGGCAGGGTCCTTGAGGGTGCATGGGAGTTTGCCCAACCAGTCTACATGGGTTTTGTGGACTTGGAGAAGGCATTCGACCGTGTCCCTCGGGAAGTCCTGTGGGGAGTGCTCAGAGAGTATGGGGTATCGGACTGTCTGATTGTGGCAGTCCGCTCCCTGTATGCTCAGTGCCAGAGCTTGGTCCGCATTGCCGGCAGTAAGTCGGACACGTTTCCAGTGAGGGTTGGACTCCGCCAAGGCTGCCCTTTGTCACCGATTCTGTTCATAACTTTTATGGACAGAATTTCTAGGCGCAGTCAAGGCGTTGAGGGGATCTGGTTTGGTGGCTGCAGGATCAGGTCTCTGCTTTTTGCAGATGATGTGGTCCTGATGGCTTCATCTGGCCAGGATCTTCAGCTCTCACTGGATCGGTTCGCAGCCGAGTGTGAAGCGACTGGGATGAGAATCAGCACCTCCAAGTCCGAGTCCATGGTTCTCGCCCGGAAAAGGGTGGAGTGCCATCTCCGGGTTGGGGAGGAGATCTTGCCCCAAGTGGAGGAGTTCAAGTACCTCAGAGTCTTGTTCACGAGTGATGGAAGAGTGGATCGTGAGATCGACAGGCGGATCGGTGCGGCGTCTTCAGTAATGCGGACGCTGTATCGATCCGTTGTGGTGAAGAAGGAGCTGAGCCGAAAGGCAAAGCTCTCAATTTACCGGTCGATCTACGTTCCCATCCTCACCGATGGTCATGATCTTTGAGTTATGACCGAAAGGACAAGATCACGGGTACAAGCGGCCGAAATGAGTTTCCTCCGCCGGGTGGCGGGGCTCTCCCTTAGAGATAGGGTGAGAAGCTCTGCCATCCGGGAGGAGCTCAAAGTAAAGCCGCTGCTCCTCCACATCGAGAGGAGCCAGATGAGGTGGTTCGGGCATCTGGTCAGGATGCCACCCGAACGCCTCCCTAGGGAGGTGTTTAGGGCACGTCCGACCGGTAGGAGGCCGCGGGGAAGACCCAGGACACGTTGGGAAGACTATGTCTCCCGGCTGGCCTGGGAACGCCTCGGGGTCCCACAGGAAGAGCTGGATGAAGTGGCTGGGGAGAGGGAAGTCTGGGCTTCCTTGCTTAAGCTGCTGCCCCCGCGACCCGACCTCGGATAAGCGGAAGAAGATGGATGGATGGACCTTCTTTGAATAGCTTTCCCGCCCTAGCAACCATCTCACTCACCACGTAGCTAGCTTTGACTGCTGCATCGCTCTTTTCGCTTGCTTTCTTGAAGAAATCTTGTTGCCTCAGTAGACTGGTTTTAAAATTTACAACCCGGTTCACACTCTCATCTCCCTGGTATTTTGCATACTACTCAGCATGTCTAGTTGTATAATGACGTTTCAAATTGTATTCCTTGTGCACCGCAACTTTCTTTGTGCAAATAAGACACGTGAAACAATTAAATATTGCATCTCCCACTGGAATTGTCTTTGCTCATCACTAACCTTTCTCTTCATTTTGAGACTTGCAACAGAGGGGAGGGAGTGGGGGCTGCAGCTCTCCAGGCGCTGCCCATCCGTCCATCACCCCTTTTATACCCAATAATGGCACCCACCTGTTCCCAATTAGCCTGTTCACCTGTGAGATGTTCCAAATAAGTGTTTGATGAGCATTCCTCAACTTTCTCCATTTTTTTGCCACTTGTGCCAGCTTTTTTGAAACATGTTGCAGGCATTAAATTCCAAATGAGCTAATATTTGCAAAAAATAACAAAAGTTTTCCAGTTCGAACATTACATATCTTGTCTTTGCAGTCTATTCAATTGAATATAAGTTGAAAAGGATTTGCAAATCATTGTATTCTGTTTTTATTTACCATTTACACAACGTGACGACTGCACTGGTTTTGTGTTTTGTATGACCAAACTGATCAGTTACTGTCTTGGCAGAATGGTGACATACTAGATCCGGCAGTCCAAGCTCTGGAGGCCCGACAAGATGAGATCATGCGAAAACTGTACGAACTAAAGGCGGCCGTAGAGGGCCTGGCGAAGACCGTGACCACGCCGGATGCTGACATGGACCTCACAGTCAGCAGCAGCCTCTCCTGCCAGAGCTCAACAGCCTTCCAAGGGGCAGCTGACCTGGACAAGCTATTAGGGAAGGTAGGAATAATGCTAGCGTCTGGAAAAGGTCATAGTAACCGGAATGGCTTTGTTCCGGCTTTTTGACTAATGTACCGTATTTTCCGCACCATAAGGCGCCCTGGGTTATAAGCCGCGCCTTCAATGAACGGCATATTTCAAAACTTTGTCCACCTATAAGACGCCCCGTGTTATAAGCCGCATCTAACTGCGCTAAAGGAATGTCAAAAAAACAGTCAGATAGGTCAGTCAAACTTTAATAATATATTAAAAACCAGCGTGATGTGGGCGCGCACGGAGTCGTATATCAACATGGACGGAGCTGCGTGAAAAAAGCCACCCGGCCTCTTTGCGTAAACTTACCTTAACCACTCGCTCATCTTTTCTTCATCCATCCCTTCGAGTTAGCTTTTATGATGACGCCGGCTGGAAAGGTCTCTTTTGGCAAGGTCTTCCTTTTGAATATCACCATGGGTGGAAGTTTCTGGCCATTAGCATGGCAAGCTAGAACCACAGTGAAGGATCCTGTGGTGCGAATATTCACCGTACGTGCTCCCGTTGTATCCACAGTGCGGTTCACAGGAATATCAAAAGTCAGTGGAACCTCGTCCATGTTGATAATGTTCTCTGGCCCGATCTTTTTTTCAGCTATCTTGTTTTTACAATATGCACGGAAAGTAGCCAGCTTTTCTTGAAAGTCTTTAGGCAGTTGCTGTGAAATAGTAGTCCGTGTGCGGATGGAGAGATTGCGTCTTTTCATGAACCGGATCCCTGTCGCTTAGTAGGAGCCATTTTGTGGTCTTTACAGATGTAAACACACAAAGGAAATGAAACGTAATATCCGCGCGCTTCTTCTTCTTCTACGCGGGCGGGTGGTTACTTACAGTAGAAGAAGAAGCGCTTCCTGTTCTATGGGGGCGGGTGCTTACCTTGGCGGTTGCTTGCGTAGAAGAAGAAGCACTTCCTCTTCTACGGGGAAAAAAGATGGCGGCTGTTTACCGTAGTTGCGAGACCTAAACTTTATGAAAATGAATCTTAATATTAATCCATATATAAAGCGCACCGGGTTATAAGGCGCACTGTCAGCTTTTGAGAAAATTTGTGGTTTTTAGGTGCGCCTTATAGTGCGGAAAATACGGTATATTAGCACAATAACAGTATTAGTAAGTGTACCAAAACATTGTAGATGCTTTTAAAAGAAGGTGTGTATCGTACATTAATTGCTCCACACTTCCCGGTAGTTTCGAGCGGCAGCACAATTAAGTCATTATTGTTAATTACAGTCCTCGCCTATTTACTGGACTGTACCATGTAGCTGTCCAAAGGTGCTTTTCCACTTTAGCTTTTGTAGCTTTTTCACTTCAGCATTTCATGTAATAACATGTAAGTCCACAACATTGCAGTAAACACATTTGCTGGTTGTCAAGCGCTTTTTAGCCGATAAAGAATCAACATAAACTGGCTTGTTTTTGCTTTGACACATTCGTTGCTTAATATAGGGTAGAAATAGCCTTGCAAGTATGTTTAAAATAAGCACTCATGTTCATGCCATTGGCTCAAAATGAACTAGACCAGAGGTCGGCAACCCAAAATGTTGAAAGAGCCATATTGGACCAAAAATACAAAAAAAAAACATGTAAACAAACTACGGTGAGTTCAAGGACCGCCAAAATTAGTAGGACAAAACGGCGCTCGCCAAATACTCGAATAAGAGAAGCATGTTTAATATAAACAGTGTGCTTTGTAACAATTAGGGAGGCTTGTGTCATGTTTGTCCTCCTACAGAAACCATATTAAAACAAAAAATAGATTTTTTTCCCCTCATCTTTTTCCATTTTTCATACATTTTTTAAAAAGCTCCAGAGAGCCACTAGGGCGGCGCTAAAGAGCCGCATGCGGCTCTAGAGCCGCGGGTTGCCGACCCCTGAACTAGACACAAGTACATTACAGCAGGTAGGTGAACATCAATAATAAAATATGCCATATTATTAAGGGTGTAACGGTACACAAAAATTTCGGTTCGGTACGTACCTCGGTTTAGAAGTCACGGTTCGGTTCATTTTCGGTACAGTAAGAAAAAAACAAAATATACATTTTCTGGTTATTTACCAAAATTTGTAAACAATGGCTTTATCCTTTTAACATAACAATAACATACATATACACACAGGGTCCATTGCCAGGGTTAATGCAGTCAACATATATAAAATAAAAACTAAATAAGATAAGGCTCAGAATTGGTTTCTTAACAAAACCTTTCTACATATAAAGTGCAACATTTCCACA
Source organism: Nerophis lumbriciformis (assembly GCF_033978685.3). Lineage (NCBI taxonomy): Eukaryota > Metazoa > Chordata > Actinopteri > Syngnathiformes > Syngnathidae > Nerophis > Nerophis lumbriciformis. The sequence continues at coordinate 8,769,598 of NC_084569.2, forward strand.
TAAAGTGTAACATTAAACTGCTTGAAGTTGTTGCTCAGATTAAATAAAATGACAACACTTTTCTTCTACATACAAAAAGTGCAACATTAAACAGTTTCAAGTCAACTCAGCCTCAGATTAACTTTTCTTTTCCTCCCCAGCCTTTAACCCTGGTGACTTTCACTCAATTTTCATGTTTTTTGCCAGAAAAATCAGTTTATCCACATTGTCTGCAGAAAGAGCAGACCTGCTTGCAGTTAAAATGTCTCCAGCTGTGGAAAATACCCTTTGGTTGGGCACGGAGGTAGCAGGTATGGTGAGGTAGTGCCTGGCTAACTTGGCAGTAAGAGGATATATGGGCTCATTGTTCTTCCACCATAGAAGTGGCTCAAAATCTATTTTTTAATGCAATATGGTCTTAAATCTGCTGCTATAAAAACATTTGTTATTGCTTTAGCCCTGCCTGACTCGCCGAGGAGAGGCTGCTTAAATGCGGTGGAAGCTGTGTTTGTTTGTCTTTATCTTCATTGAAGCGATGTTATCCATTGTTGTATCGCACCGCGAAACCGAAATGTTCCCAAACGGGAGATCTTAACGAGGCAGGAGGGTCTTCCAGCTCTGGCTTTTTGCATTTTGTAGTAGCCCGGTCACTGCTAGCATGCCGTGTGTTGTGCCTCAGTGTGCATTGTTTACACAACGTGCGGTGCGCTACTTAAAGGGGAACATTATCACCAGACCTATGTAAGCGTCAATATATACCTTGATGTTGCAGAAAAAAAGACCATATATTTTTTTAACCGATTTCCGAACTCTAAATTGGTGAATTTTGGCGAATTAAACGCCTTTCTAATATTCGCTCTTGGAGCGATGACGTCACAACGTGGCGTCACATCGGGAAGCAATCCGCCATTTTCTCAAACACCGAGTCAAATCAGCTCTGTTATCTTCCGTTTTTTCGACTGTTTTCCGTACCTTGGAGACATGATGCCTCGTCGGTGTGTTGTCGGAGGGTGTAACAACACGAACAGGGACGGATTCAAGTTGCACCAGTGGCCCAAAGATGCGAAAGTGGCAAGAAATTGGACGTTTGTTCCGCACACTTTACCGACGAAAGCTATGCTACGACAGAGATGGCAAGAATGTGTGGATATCCTGCGACACTCAAAGCAGATGCGTTTCCAACGATAAAGTCAAAGAAATCTGCCGCCAGACCCCCATTGAATCTGCCAGAGTGTGTGAGCAATTCAGGGACAAAGGACCTCGGTAGCATGGCAAGCAATGGCGGCAGTTTGTTCCCGCAGACGAGCGAGCTAAACCCCCTATCGACCCTAGCTTCCCTGGCCTGCTGACATCAACTCCAAAACTGGACAGATCAGCTTTCAGGAAAAGAGCGCGGATGAGGGTATGTCTACAGAATATATTAATTGATGAAAATTGGGCTGTCTGCACTCTCAAAGTGCATGTTGTTGCCAAATGTATTTACCGTATTTTCCGCACTATAAGGCGCACCTAAAAACCACAAATTTTCTCAAAAGCTAACAGTGCGCCTTATAACCCGGTGCGCTTTATTACGATTCATTTTCATAAAGTTTCGATCTCGCAACTTCGGTAAACAGCCGCCATCTTTTTTCCCGGTAGAACAGGAAGCGCTTCTTCTTCTACGCAAGCAACCGCCAAGGTAAGCACCCGCCCCCATAGAACAGGAAGCGCTTCTTCTTCTACTGTAAGCTACCGCCCGCCCCCGGAAGAAGAAGAAAAAACGCGCGGATATCACCGTACGTTTCATTTCCTGTTTACATCTGTAAAGACCACAAAATGGCTCCTACTAAGCGAAAAGGATCCGGTTCATAAAAAGACGCAATCTCTCCATCCGCACACGGATTACTACCGTATTTCACAGCAACTGATATTCCTGTGAACCGCACTGTGGAACGGGAGCACGTACGGTGAATATTCGCACCACAGGGAATGAGAAGTCATCCTTCACTGTGGTTCTAGCTTGCCATGCTAACTTCCACCCATGGTGATATTCAAAAGGAAGACCTTGCCAAAAGAGACCTTTCCAGCCGGCGTCATCATAAAAGCTAACTCGAAGGGATGGATGGATGAAGAAAAGATGAGCGAGTGGTTAAGGGAAGTTTACGCGAAGAGGCCGGGTGGCTTTTTTCACACAGCTCCGAAGGCGAACACACCTTCACTAAGACGGGCAGACAGCGCCGGACGACATACGCCAACATTTGCCAGTGGATCGTAAATGCCTGGGCAGATATTTCGGTCACAACTGTGGTCCGAGCTTTCCGGAAGGCAGGATTCACAGAACAACAGCGACACTGACTCCCGATGACTTCGACGAGACGGAACCGGCCATTTTGGATACCACGCTTGCGCAACTTTTCAATTCGGACACCGAAGACGAAGAATTCGAAGGATTTACGAATGAAGAATAACTTCAGAAGGTGAGCGCTATGTTTATTTTGTGTGTTGTGACATTAACGTTCGAGCAACATTATGTTACTATTGCTCTACACCATTTTGAATTTTACTATGTTTGTGATTGCACATTTGCGTACATTTTGGGACAGAGTTGTTAGAACGCTGGTTTTCAATATATTATTAAAGTTTGACTGAACTATCTGACTGTTTTTTTGACATTCACTTTAGCGCAGCGTTTTTTTGACATTCACTTTAGCGCAGCGTAGGCGCGGCTTATAGTCCGGGGCGGCTTATTGGTGGACAAAATTATGAAATATGTAATTCATAGAAGGTGCGGCTAATAATCCGGTGCGCCTTATAGTGCGGAAAATACGGTAATATGCTGTAAACCTAGTTCATAGTTGTTAGTTTCCTTTAATGCCAAACAAACACATACCAATCGTTGGTTAGAAGGCGATCGCCGAATTCGTCCTCGCTTTCTCCCGTGTCGCTGGCTGTCGTGTCGTTTTCGTCGGTTTCGCTTGCATACGGTTCAAACCGATATGGCTCAATAGCTTCAGTTTCTTCTTCAATTTCGTTTTCGCTACCTGCCTCCACACTACAACCATCCGTTTCAATACATGCGTAATCTGTTGAATCGCTTAAGCCGCTGAAATCCGAGTCTGAATCCGAGCTAATGTCGCTATAGCTTGCTGTTCTTTCCGCCATGTTTGTTTGTGTTGGCTTCACTATGTGACGTCACAGGAAAATGGACGGTTGTTTATAACGATGGTTAAAATCAGGCACTTTGAAGCTTTTTTTTAGGGATATTGCGTGATGGGTAAAATTTTGAAAAAAACTTCGAAAAATATAATAAGCCACTGGGAACTGATTTTTAATGGTTTTAACAATTCTGAAATTGTGATAATGTTCCCCTTTAATATGTCCGTGTGGAAACTCGTTCGGTACACCTCCGAACCGAATCCCCCGTACCGAAACGGTTCAATACTAATACACGTACCGTTACACCCTTACATATTATACATACAAAAAATAGTAATTATAAAAGATAATTATAATATTTATAGGAAATTGGTAAAATCAATGTTTTTACGGATTATCTCTAGAGGGGAATTGTGTGTATTTTCTTTATAATTATTTAGAGTATTAATTTCAACTAGATGAGGCCATTCCTAAAGGAATTACGTGTGAATGCTCCAATGCTGAAGTTGAACTGAAATGCTGACAGAATGTAGTATGGATGTAAGAATAGTTTGAACGTTGGAATGGTTTGAATCAGATGAAAAATGTGGGAATTGTGGATCTTTGAAAAATCCATCCATCCATCCATCTTCTTCCGCTTATCCGAGGTTGGGTCGCGGGGGCAGCAGCCTAAGCAGGGAAGCCCAGACTTCCCTCTCCCCAGCCATTTCGTCCAGCTCTTCCTGTGGGACCCCGAGGCGTTCCCAGGCCAGCTGGGAGACATAGTCTTCCCAACGTGTCCTGGGTCTTCCCCGTGGCCTCCTACCGGTCGGACGTGCCCTAAACACCTCCCTAGGGAGGCGTTCGGGTGGCATCCTGACCAGATGCCCGAACCACCTCATCTGGCTCCTCTCGATGTGGAGGAGCAGCGGCTTTACTTTGAGCTCCCCATGGATGGCAGAGCTTCTCACCCTATCTCTAAGGGAGAGCCCCGCCACCCGGCGGAGGAAACTCATTTGGGCCGCTTGTACCCGTGATTTTGTCCTTTCGGTCATAACCCAAAGCTCATGACCATAGGTGAGGATGGGAACATAGATCGACCGGTAAATTGAGAGCTTTGCCTTCCGGCTCAGCTCCTTCTTCACCACAACGGATCGATACAGCGTCCGCATTACTGAAGACGCCGCACCGATCCGCCTGTCGATCTCACGATCCACTCTTCCCTCACTCGTGAACATCCTCCACTTGGGGCAAGATCTCCTCCCCAACCCGGAGATGGCACTCCACCCTTTTCCGGGCGAGAACCATGGACTCGGACTTGGAGGTGCTGATTCTCATCCCAGTCCCATTGATTTAAATAGGGAATTTCAGAAAAAAATGGGAATTTCGGGAAAATATTTTTCAGAAATGGTAAACAACTTGAATGGTCTGAATGAGTTGAAATGGTTGGCGTTGAAATTGTTCAAATCGGTCGAGAAATGTTGAAGTTGTAACATGTTGAATTGAGAAATGGTATTACGGAATTCCTGGAATTTCGGGAAAACCGGGAAGTTTCCAGTACAAAAAAAAACGTGTTTTTTTTTTGCTGATTAAGAGAAATGTTTTGACTGTGAAATGGGTTGAAAAATGTGGAAGGAGTATTCTCCAGAATATAGGGTCAGAAAGGTTTTTTTTTACTGTAAAATCCTGGCAACTGAGCTGCCAGTTTCTTTTACTGTAAAATCTATTGTCATTTCTACTGTGTACAACTTGATGAATAGCTCGCTTTGAAATAACTCAAGCAGATATGTATTTTGTTTTTAATTTTAAAAAGTTAGAAAGTAATGATTGGAATATATTTGTTGTTGCATTATTAGATAATAAAGTTTAAAATATACCCAATAGCATGCAATACATTAATTTATGTCTGTCACAATGAAAAGATTAAATATAGTAAATGATGAAATGCTTTATTGACTCATATTATTTCAAGGCTTTTGCGGGCCGCTTTAAATGAGATGGCGGGCCTTGAGTTTGAAACCTGTGCTAGTTTAAGCAATGGTTATGTACTTACCCCAAATTTTCTCTCGCCTTGCATCATCCCCACTAGGACCTTGGCGCTCTCCACGACATCGTCATCAACGCCAACCCAGAACAGCCCCCACTGACCCTCCTGGTTCTGCACAACCTGCTGTGTCAGCGCTACCGGGTGCTGTCCGCCGTGCACGTCCACTCTTCAGTCAGCGGCGTGCCGCCACAGCTCTTGTCCTGCCTCGGCCCGCGTCACCCGGACAGCTACGCCCGCCGCCTCTTCCAGCTGGGCTTCACCCTCATTTGGAAAGACGGTACGTCACAGTTGGAGATATGACATTCCTAGCATAGGTTTAATTGTACAGCAGCTGCGTTGAAGCATTACAGTACAGCAGGTTTCACTGCACGTAGTAGCCAGCAGGGGGAGTAGTTATTTATTTGTAACCCGAGTCCTGTATGAAGCCAGTATGCAAATAAAAACAGGCGCCATGACTGCTACCTAAGTGTGTGGTGGTGCCCGGATGCATGTTAGTTTTTCTGATGAAATAAATCAAAATAATGCGTCTATATATAGTTCTAAACATACTCCAGCTCATAAACCTGCAATAAAATATGGTTTTATTTCTTCAGAGTATAATTTTGCGGCCGTATTTGATGCATTTTGACCAGCAGGCACTCTAACACACGCCGTAAAAAAAATACACCGACCAAAAAACTAACTTACTGCCCTCATTTTGTGACAATAGTCATTAGCTTTAGACCAACATTCACATAAATTGTGTCTAATTCTGTACAGTACAGGCCAAAAGTTTGGACACACCTTCTCATTCAGTGCGTTTTCTTTATTTTCATGACTATTTACATTGTAGATTGTCACTGAAGGCATCATAACTATGAATGAACACATGTGGAGTTATGTCATACTTGCCAACCTTGACACCTCCGATTTCGGGGGGTGGGGCGGGGGGCGTGGTTGGGGGCGTGGTTAAGATATATATATATATATAAGAAATACTTGACTTTCAGTGAATTCTAGCTATATATATATATTTTTTTTATTACATATATATATATATATATACATATATATATATAAAGAAATATTTGAATTTCAGTGTTCATTTATTTACACATATACACACACATAACACTCATCTACTCATTGTTGAGTTAAGGGTTGAATTGTCCATCCTTGTTCTATTCTCTGTCACTATTTCAGAACACACACATTATACAAATATACATTATAAAATCAATAAGAAAACGGGAGCTCCAATTTGGGAGTCTGAATTAGGATCAGAAGTTCCTATATAAACATTGCGCACTCACGTCGCCTTTTTGTATTGATTACTGCAGCTGTGCACTGGATTAATTCACAAATACAAACTACAACTCACAAACACTTTAGAGTTAGGCTCCACCATCAGAATGTGTACTTAAACTTATAAAGATCACATGGATATTATTCAGTGAGTTGATTCACCAAAACTAACCTGTTATACAGGAGGAAAAAGCACACAGGACGTTTCAATTGTTCACAGACTGGTCGCTCTCATCAGAATGACAAGACACTTTCGGTCTGCAGGTGATAGCATTCAATTGGGAAGAAACGCCCTACTGCCCCCTACTGACCAATGTGAATATTGATAAATGTGGAATGACAGCTCCAAAAACGAATTCAAACCACAAACTAAAAAAAATAAATCAACACAAAAATGTGACACATTATGGGTGGGTCACATATGCATGTACAGTAGATGGCAGTATTGTCCTGTTTAAAAGTGTCACAACGTTGCTGTTTACTGCAATGTTGTGAACAGGCTGTCAACACGTCACTCAGGTCTGCATGGAGCTGGAGGGGGCGTGGCCTCCAGCTCCGCCTGAATTTTGGGAAATTTTCGGGAGAAATTTTGTCCCGGGAGGTTTTCGGGAGAGGCGCTGAATTTCGGGAGTCTCCCGGAAAATCCGGGAGGGTTGGCAAGTATGAGTTATGTACTTAACAAAAAAAAAGGTGAAATAACTGAAAACATGTTTTATATTCTAGTTTCTTCAAAAATAGCCACCCTTTGATCTGATTATTGCTTTGCACACTCTTGGCATTCTCTCGAGCTTCAAGAGCTAGTCACCTGAAATGGTTTTCACTTCACCGATGTCATAGTTTTGATGCCTTCAATGACAATCTACAATGTAAATAGTCTTGAAAATAAAGTAAACACATTGAAATGAGGTGTGTCCAAACTTTTGGCCTGTACTGTATGTCAACTGTGGTGGCTTAATGCATGCACGTTAGGTGAATAAGTGTACTTTTGTTGTTATTTCCCCATATTTCTGCACAATAGCTGTTGAGCAGTAGAGAATATGAAGGGATTTTTGGCCCAGAAAATATTTTGCTTTATTTATTACTGACATATTTCTTGCCACTTTATGTTGAATATTTTTAATGGAATTTTCAGTTCATTTTCTCATCTATTATTACACCCAAAATGTGATTTATTTTACTCTTTCTATGTCTGTATAGTAGTACCGTATTTTTCGGACTATAAGGCGCAGTTATACTCAGGAGCGACTTATGTGTGAAATGATTAACACATTAGTGTAAAATATCAAATAATATTATTTATCTCATTCACGTAAGAGACTAGACGTATAAGATTTCATGGGATTTAGCGATTAGGAGTGACAGATTGTTTGGTAAACGTATAGCATGTTCTATATGTTATAGTTATTTGAATGACTCTTACCATAATATGTTACGTTAACATACCAGTTGGTTATTTATGCCTCATATAACGTACACTTATTCAGCCTGTTGTTCACTATTCTTTATTTATTTTAAATTGCCTTTCAAATGTCTATTCTTGCTGTTGGCTTTTATCAAATATATTTCCCCCAAAAATGCGACTTATACTCCAGTGCGACTTATATATGTTTTTTTCCTTCTTTATTATGCATTTTCGGCAGGTGCGACTTATACTCCGAAAAATGCAGTAGTTCATTTCTTCTTTTATACTTTTGTTGACCAATAATTGAGATCGCCTGAAACCGAGTTGGCCATGTTCTCTTTATACACGACTGTTAGTAACTGTTGCAGGGGTTCAACGTTTTCAAATGTAAAGTAGACCACATGAATACATTTTCTGTGGTGCCAGGCACCACAGAAAATGTTGTTGCCAAATGTATTTCATATGCTGTAAACCTAGTTCATAGTTGTTAGTTTCCTTTAATGCCAAACAAACACATACCAATCGTTGGTTAGAAGGCGATCGCCGAATTCGTCCTCGCTTTCTCCCGTGTCGCTGGCTGTCGTGTCGTTTTCGTCGATTTCATTTGCATACGGTTCAAACCGATATGGCTCAATAGCTTCAGTTTCTTCTTCAATTTCGTTTTCGCTACCTGCCTCCACACTACAACCATCCGTTTCAATACATGCGTAATCTGTTGAATCGCTTAAGCCGCTGAAATCCGAGTCTGAATCCGAGCTAATGTCGCTATAGCTTGCTGTTCTTTCCGCCATGTTTGTTTGTGTTGGCATCACTATGTGACGTCACAGGAAAATGGACGGGTGTATATAACGATGGTTAAAATCAGGCACTTTGAAGCTTTTTTTAGGGATATTGCGTGATGGGTAAAATTTTGAAAAAAACTTTGAAAAATATAATAAGCCACTGGGAACTGATTTTTAATGGTTTTAACAATTCTGAAATTGTGATAATGTTCCCCTTTAACAAAAAAAGGTGAATCAACTGAAAACATGTTTTATATTGTAGTTTCTTCAAAATAGCCACCCTTTGCTCCGATTACTGCTTTGCACGCGCTTGGCATTCTCTCCATGAGCTTCAAGCACACTTGTGAAGTGAAAACCATTTAAGGTGACTACCTCTTGAAGCTCATGGAGAGAATGCCAAGAGTTTGAGAAAAAGTAATCAGAGCAAAGAGTGGCTATTTTGAAGAAACTAGACTATAAAACATGTTTGTTTGTGTTGGCATCACTGTGTGACATCACAGGAAAATGGACGGGTGTTTATAACGATGGTTAAAATCAGGCACTTTGAAGCTTTTTTTAGGGATATTGCGTGATGGGTAAAATTTTGAAAAAACTTTGAAAAATAAAATAAGCCACTGGGAACTGATTTGTAATGGTTTTAACCCTTCTGAAATTGTGATAATGTTCCCCTTTAAGACCATTCCTGCACGTGTAACATGATGTTTCTCTTCCAGTGCCCAAAGTGCAGATGAAGTTCAGCATCCAGAACATGTGCCCCATCGAGGGCGAGGCCAACGTGGCGCGCTTCCTCTCCAAGCTGCTCACTCCTCACCCGGCCGATCCCGCCCTCGCCACACTGGTGGACAGCTGGGTGGACACGGCCTTCCTGCAGCTGGCGGAAGGCAGCGCCAAGGAGCGCGCCGCCGTCCTGCGCGCCCTCAACTCCGCCCTGGGCCGCGGCCCGTGGCTGGCGGGGCGGGAGGTCTCCCTGGCCGACATGGCCTGTTACTGCTGCGTGCTGCACAGCGGCGCCGCTTCCTCGGCCCCCGCTAACGTCCAACGGTGGCTCAAGTCTTGCGAGAACCTGGGCTACTTCGGCCCCGCTAAGGTACTCCTGCAGTGACCCCGGTAGGCTTAGATAGCAAAGTGAGAAAGGGGCATCATGATGTAGAAATCTGCCAGCTGTGTCAGGGACATCTTCCCGTGCTTCCCTCTTTAACAAACATATATAGTCACTCTAAGGCGGTTCACCTTCTGCCACGCTGCTTTTCTACACACCAGATTCTCAAAAGGAGGAAGCACGAGAGGACACCTTTCACCCACTTTGTGCCTATGAAATGTTTGTGTGGTCACAGTGTTACTAGTTATCAGGAGTAATACTTTGTACCTGTGTTTTTTTGGAAATCATTAAAACATCCACTTGGGGTCAAGCTTTTGGAACTGGGACATTTTGATGTTATGGTCTGTGAGATAACACAACAAAATAAGTTAAGCAATGGTAATTATTTCCTCACAAAACTCAGTAATAAGTTTTTGTAGCGTGATCTAATCAAAGGATTCTCAGACTGAAGTCTAGTACCCGCACTCTTTTACTATGAAGCCACGTTGATGTAACACGTGGCTTGGCATTGTCTTGCTGAAATAAGCAGGGGCGTCCATGGTAACGTTGCTTGGATGGCAACATATGTTGCTCCAAAACCTGTATGTACCTTTCAGCATTAATTGCGCCTTCACAGATGTGTAAGTTACCCATGTCTTGGGCACTAATACACCCTCCTACCTGGAACTCAAAATTTGCAAGTATCACCGTTTTAGTGACCTGCACTCACTTATCACTTTAGCTCAGACCTGGGGAAATTAAGGCCCGGGGGCCACATGCGGCCTATTAAGCTTTTCAATCTGGCCCGTCGGACATTCTCAAATAATTTTTGTAGATGTTTAAAGGGGAACATTATCACCAGACCTATGTAAGCGTCAATATATACCTTGATGTTGCAGAAAAAAGACCATATATTTTTTTAACCGATTTCCGAACTCTAAATGGGTGAATTTTGGCGAATTAAACGCCTTTCTATTATTCGCTCTCGGGAAGCAATCCACCATTTTCTCACTTTCGTCGGTGTGTTGTCGGAGGGTGTAACAACACGAACAGGGACGGATTCAAGTTGCACCAGTGGCCCAAAGATGCGAAAGTGGCAAGAAATTGGACGAAATGTGTTCAAAATACGAGGGTGTGGGGAAAGCCGACGAAATGGTCAGTCGTTTGTTCCGCACACTTTACCGACGAAAGCTATGCTACGACAGAGATGGCAAGAATGTGTGGATATCCTGCGACACTCAAAGCAGATGCATTTCCAACGATAAAGTCAAAGAAATCTGCCGCCAGACCCCCATTGAATCTGCCGGAGTGTGTGAGCAATTCAGGGACAAAGGACCTCGGTAGCACGGCAAGCAATGGCGGCAGTTTGTTCCCGCAGACGAGCGAGCTAAACCCCCTGGATGTCTTGGCTCACACCGTCCCTTATGCCACCGAAGATGATCAAGAGAAGAATATCGACCCTAGCTTCCCTGGCCTGCTGACATCAACTCCAAAACTGGACAGATCAGCTTTCAGGAAAAGAGAGCAGATGAGGGTATGTCTACAGAATATATTAATTGATGAAAACTTTATTCATTACTCGCAGTTTTACGTAAATTATTATACATAAACTGTGTTTACCAATAATTTAGCTTATAAACATTTATTTTTTTCAATCATTCGAGTACATTCAGGTAGTCTTGTGTAATGCAGTATTTTGTGTCTATTTAGGTATGGTTAACCTGAGTGCTGAAATCGTGGAAAAATATATGTTCTTAGCGCGCCTGAAATGGGCTGTCTGCACTCTCAAAGTGCATGTTGTTGCCAAATGTATTTCATATGCTGTAAACCTAGTTCATAGTTGTTAGTAATTATCTTATCAGACAGTGTTAAGCCGCTGAAATCCGAGTCTGAATCCGAGCTAATGTCGCTATACCTTGCTGTTTGTTTGTATTAGCATCACTGTGTGACGTCACAGGAAAATGGACGGGTGTATATAACGATGGTTAAAATCAGGCACTTTGAAGCTTTTTTTAGGGATATTGCGTGATGGGTAAAATTTTGAAAAAAACTTCGAAAAATAAAATAAGCCACTGGGAACTGATTTTTAATGGTTTTAACCCTTCTGAAATTGTGATAATGTTCCCCTTTAAGATGGAAAGTGTAGCTGCCATTATGATGTGCAGTGATGTTTTCTAATGACCGTAAGTCTTCAACTATACAAAGTATTTCAATGGTTGGAATCTGCGCTTTTGCATGATATACGAGTTACTATGGTAATTTAATTACCGTATTGTTCGGAGTATAAGTCGCACCGGCCGAAAATGCATAATAAAGGGACGGCGTGGCGCAGTGGAAAAGTGGCCGTGCGCGACCCGAGGGTCCCTGGTTCAATCCCCACCTAGTACCAACCTCGTCATGTCCGTTGTGTCCTGAGCAAGACACTTCACCCTTGCTCCTGATGGGTGCTGGTTAGCACCTTGCATGGCAGCTCCCTCCATCAGTGTGTGAATGTGTGTGTGAATGGGTAAATGTGGAAGTAGTGTCAAAGCGCTTTGAGTACCTTGAAGGTAGAAAAGCGCTATACAAGTACAACCCATTTATCATTTAATTTAAAGAAGGAAAAAAACATATAAGTCGCACTGGAGTATAAATCGCATTTTTTTGGGAAATTTATTTGATAAAACCCAACACCAAAAATAGACTAGAGATGTCCGATAATATCGGAAATTATCGGTATGGTTTTTTTTATTATCGGTATCGTTATTTTTTTAAATTATTAAATCAACATAAAAACACAAGATACACTTACAATTCTCCATTCACACTCATTCACACAAAAGGGTTGTTTCTTTCTGTTATTAATATTCTGGTTCCTACATTATATATCAATATATATCAATACAGTCTGCAAGGGATACAGTTATTAATATTAACAATATATCAATATATATCAATACAGTCTGCAAGGGATACAGTCCGTAAGCACACATGATTGTGCGTGCTGCTGGTCCACTAATAGTACTAACCTTTAACACTTAATTTTACTCATTTTCATTAATTACTAGTTTCTATGTAACTGTTTTTATATTGTTTTACTTTCTTTTTTATTCAAGAAAATGTTTTTAATATATTTATCTTGTTTTATTTTATTAATTTTTTTTAAAAGTACCTTATCTTCACCATACCTGGTTGTCCAAATTAGGCATAATAATGTGTTAATTCCACGACTGTATATATCGGTTGATATCGGTATCGGTTGATATCAGCTGTTGAGCAGTAGAGAATATGAAGGGATTTTTGGCCTAGAAATTTTTTTGCTTTATTTATTACTGACATATTTCTTGCCACTTTATGTTGAATATTTTTAATGGAATTTTCAGTTCATTTTATCATCTATTATTATACCCAAAATGTGATTTATTTTACTCTTTCTATGTCTGTATATTAATACCGTATTTTTCGGACTATAAGTCACAGTTTTTTTCATAGTTTGGCGGGGGGTGCGACTTATACTCAGGAGCGACTTATGTGTGAAATTATTAACACATTACCGTAAAATATCAAATAATATTATTGATCTCATTCACGTAAGAGACTAGACGTATAAGATTTCATGGGATTTAGCGATTAGGAGTGACAGATTGTTTGGTAAACGTATAGCATGTTCTATATGTTATAGTTATTTGAATGACTCTTACCATAATATGTTACGTTAACATACCAGTTGGTTATTTATGCCTCATATAACGTACACTTATTCAGCCTGTTGTTCACTATTCTTTATTTATTTTAAATTGCCTTTCAAATGTCTATTCTTGGTGTTGGCTTTTATCAAATACATTTCCCTCAAAAATGCGACTTATACTCCAGTGCGACTTATATATGTTTTTCCCCTTCTTTATTATGCATTTTCGGCTGGTGCAACTTATACTCCGAAAAATACGGTAGTTACTATGGTAATCTAATTAGTTACTATGGTCATCTAATTAGTTACTATGGTCATCTAAGTCACAGACGAGGCACCAAGCAGTGTGCGTGGGGAGCGTTTCCACAGAGTGTTTCCATAGCAGCCAGCCTGAAATGTGGGTGTCAGGGACAGACGCGAAAGGAGATTTTTACAACAAAATTATAAAACTTAGTGCTATATCAGATATATCAGATTGTAGCTGTGTTTTTTTTTACCCTTTGCGTTCATATTTCACTGTGTTTGTTGCATTTTTGTTGCGTTTCGCTTGATTGTAAAATATGTGGATCGAGAAGGGGTGTGACGTTCATATGTTGTCAATATTCAGTGTTTTATCCTCTATAGTTAATATTGTAAATCACAATATTTAAAAAAAAAAAAAAGTAAATTCAATTTCATTTCTCAAAGGGGAACATTATCACCAGACCTATGTAAGCGTCAATATATACCTTGATGTTGCAGAAAAAAGAACATATATTTTTTTAACCGATTTCCGAACTCTAAATGGGTGAATTTTGGCGAATTAAACGTCTTTCTATTATTTGCTCTCGGTTGTGACGTCACATCGGGAAGCAATCCGCCATTTTCTCACTTTCGTCGGTGTGTTGTCGGAGGGTGTAACAACACGAACAGGGACAAATTCAAGTTGCACCAGTGGCCCAAAGATGGGAAAGTGGCAAGAAATTGGACGAAATTTGTTCAAAATGCGAGGGTGTGGGGAAAGCCGACGAAATTCCGCACACTTTACCGACGAAAGCTATGCTACGACAGAGATGGCAAGAATGTGTGGATATCCTGCGACGCTCAAAGCAGATGCATTTCCAACGATAAAGTCAAAGAAATCTGCCGCCAGACCCCCATTGAATCTGCCGGAGTGTGTGAGCTATTCAGGGACAAAGGACCTCGGTAGCACGGCAAGCAATGGCGGCAGTTTGTTCCCGCAGACGAGCGAGCTAAACCCCCTGGATGTCTTGGCTCACACCGTCCCTTATGCCACCGAAGATGATCTAGCTTCCCTGGCCTGCTGACATCAACTCCAAAACTGGACAGATGAGCTTTCAGGAAAAGAGAGCAGATGAGGGTATGTCTACAGAATATATTAATTGATGAACACTTTATTCATTTCTCGCGGTTTTACGTAAATTATTATACATACCGTAAACTGTGTTTACCAATAATTTACCTTAAAAACATTTATTTTTTTCAATCATTCGAGTAAATTCGGGTAGTCTTGTGTAATGCAGTATTTTGTGTCTATTTAGGTATGGTTAACCTGAGTGCTGAAATCGTGGAAAAATATATGTTCTTAGCGCGCCTGAAATGGGCTGTCTGCACTCTCAAAGTGCATGTTGTTGCCAAATGTATTTCATATGCTGTAAACCTAGTTCATAGTTGTTAGTAATTATCTTATCAGACAGTGTTAAGCCGCTGAAATCCGAGTCTGAATCCGAGCTAATGTCGCTATACCTTGCTGTTTGTTTGTGTTGGCATCACTGTGTGACGTCACAGGAAAATGGACGGGTGTATATAACGATGGTTAAAATCAGGCACTTAGAAACTTTTTTTAGGGATATTGCGTGATGGGTAAAATTTTGAAAAAAACTTCGAAAAATAAAATAAGCCACTGGGAACTGATTTTTAATGGTTTTAACCCTTTTGAAGTTGTGATAATGTTCCCCTTTAAGATGTAAAGTGTAGCTGCCATTATGATGTGCAGTGATGTTTTCTAATGACCGTAAGTCTTCAACTATACAAAGTATTTCAATGGTTGGAATCTGCGCTTTTGCATGATATACTAGTTACTATGGTAATCTAATTACCGTATTTTTCGGAGTATAAGTCGCTCCGCAGTATAAGTCGCACCGGCCGAAAATGCATAATAAAGAAGGGAAAAAACATATATAAGTCGCACTGGAGTATAAGTCGTATTTTTTGGGGAAATTTATTTGATAAAACCCAACACCAAAAATAGACTAGAGATGTCCGATAATATCGGAAATGATCGGTATCGTTATTTTTAAAATGTTTTATTATTAAATCAACATAAAAAAACACAAGATACACTTACAATTAGTGCACCAACCCAAAAAACCTTCCTCCCCCATTCACACTCATTCACACAAAAGGGTTGTTTCTTTCTGTTATTAATATTCTGGTTCCTACATTATATATTAATATATATCAATACAGTCTGCAAGGGATACAGTTATTAATATTAACAATATATCAATATATATCAATACAGTCTGCAAGGGATACAGTTCGTAAGCACACATGATTGTGCGTGCTGCTGCTCCACTAATAGTACTAACCTTTAACACTTAATTTTACTCATTTTCATTAATTACTAGTTTCAATGTAACTGTTTTTATATTGTTTTACTTTCTTTTTTATTCAAGAATTTTTTTTAAATTTATTTATCTTATTTTATAATTTTTTTTTAAAAGTACCTTATCTTCACCATACCTGGTTGTCCAAATTAGGCATAATAATGTGTTAATTCCACGACTGTATATATCGGTTGATATCAGCTGTTGAGCAGTAGAGAATATGAAGGGATTTTTGGCCCAGAAAATATTTTGCTTTATTTATTACTGACATATTTCTTGCCACTTTATGTTGAATATTTTTAATGGAATTTTCAGTTCATTTTTTCATCTATTATTATACCCAAAATGTGATTTATTTCACTCTATGTCTGTATACTAGTACCGTATTTTTCGGACTATAAGTCGCAGTTTTTTTCATAGTTTGGCCGGGGGTGCGACTTACACTCAGGAGCGACTTATGTGTGAAATTATTAACACATTAGCGTAAAATATCAAATAATATTATTGATCTCATTCACGTAAGAGACTAGACGTATAAGATTTCATGGGATTTAGCGATTAGGAGTGACAGATTGTTTGGTAAACGTATAGCATGTTCTATATGTTATAGTTATTTGAATGACTCTTACCATAATATGTTACGTTAACATACCAGTTGGTTATTTATGCCTCATATAACGTACACTTATTCACTATTCTTTATTTATTTTAAATTGCCTTTCAAATGTCTATTCTTGGTGTTGGCTTTTATCAAATACATTTCCCTCAAAAATGCGACTTATACTCCAGTGCGACTTATATATGTTTTTCCCCTTCTTTATTATGCATTTTCGGCTGGTGCAACTTATACTCCGAAAAATACGGTAGTTACTATGGTAATCTAATTAGTTACTATGGTCATCTAATTAGTTACTATGGTCATCTAAGTCACAGACGAGGCACCAAGCAGTGTGCGTGGGGAGCGTTTCCACAGAGTGTTTCCATAGCAGCCAGCCTGAAATGTGGGTGTCAGGGACAGACGTGAAAGGAGATTTTTACAACAAAGTTATAAAACTTAGTGCTATATCAGATATATCAGATTGTAGCTGGGGTTTTTTTTACCCTTCGCGTTCATATTTCACTGTGTTTGTTGCATTTTTGTTGCGTTTCGCTTGATTGTAAAATATGTGGATCGAGAAGGGGTGTGACGTTCATATGTTGTCAATATTCAGTGTTTTATCCTCTATAGTTAATATTGTAAATCACAATATTTAAAAAAAAAAAAAAAAATTAAATTCCATTTCGTTTCTTAAGGCGGTCTGTCATAACGATTTTAGCATTCAGAAAATTATTGTGAGGTTTTGTATTAGTGTTCCTAAAAATAGATATACCGGCCCCAAGACACATTTTATTCTCTAAATTTGCCCCCCCGAAGCAAATAATTGCCCAGGCCTGCTTTAGCTTCTAACATGTGGTTTGTACTCGCAGGTAGGAGAGTTCAACGACAATTCAACAGGGATGTCCTGATCAACATTTTTGGGACTTGCGTCCCGATCAACATTTTTGGCATCTGATCCCATTTCGAGTCCCGATCCGATAATTTGATAATAGATTATAGAACTGAAAATATTTTACAGCAAGTCACTAAAGCAGTGGCTCTTAACCTGGGTTCGATCGAATCGTAGGGGTTCGGTGAGAAGGCCTCAGGGGTTCCGCCGCGGAGGTCATGTAAAATGAGATCTTGGCCCAAGTGGAGGAGTTCAAGTACCTCGAGTTCACGAGTGGATCGTGAGATCGACAGGCGGATCGGTGCGGCGTCCTCAGTAACGCGGACGCTGTATCGATCCGTTGTGGTGAAGAAGGAGCTGAGCCGGAAGGCAAAGCTCTCAATTTACCGGTCGATCTACGTTCCCATCCTCACCTACGGTCATGAGCTTTGGGTTATGATCGAAAGGACAAGATCACGGGTACAAGCGGCCAAAATGAGTTTCCTCCGCCGGGTGGCGGGGCTCTCCCTTAGAGATAGGGTGAGAAGCTCTGTCATCCGGGGGGGAGCTCAAAGTAAAGCCGCTGCTTCTCCACATGGAGAGGAGCCAGATGAGGTGGTTCGGGCATCTGGTCAGGATGCCACCCGAACGCCTCCCTAGGGAGGTGTTTAGATCACGTCTGACCAGTAGGAGGCCATAGGGAAGACCCAGGACACGTTGGGAAGACTATGTCTCCCAGATGGCCTGGGAACACCTTGGGATCCCCCGGGAGAAGCTGGACGAAGTGGCTGGGTAGTAGAGATGCGCGGTTTGCGGACACAACCGCGGAGTCCGCGGATTATCCGCGGGTCGGGCGGTTGAAATAAAAAAAAAATTAGATTTTAAATAGATTCAGGCGGGTGGCAGTTAAACCAATTCGGAAATATATATACATAGTTAAATGTTGTTACCCACATACGAAAAACGAGCAGGCACCTGCAGCATATGCCACAACAGAAGAAGAAGAAAAAAAAAAAGATGGCAACGCCGGCAGCAAACGTGGTACGCGACAAACTAAAAAAGGGAATACTAAAGACCAGGGGAAAAAAAGGCCAGAAAAGTTCAGCTTGGACTCGTTTTTATGAGGTTGTAAATCAGGATGATAGTAATGCTGGCTACGTGATTTGCAAGAGCTGCGACGCTGTTTATGTCTACGACAGTCACAAAACCGGGACATCTAACATGGTGCATCACATTTGTGCAAAACCCCGAATCTCCACAAACACCCTGAGCATGAGCAGTTTCGTCCGCCGTGATCCCAGAAGAGTGCCACAGGATGTTAAAACAAGATAGAACGCAGCTGCCTGCAGCAGTTTGAGTGGCGCGAGCGCGCTTGGAGGTGCGCTCAGCGCGGCTCCCAGATGATTGCGCACTGGTGTGCGTCTGGGCCGTGGCAGCGTGGCACGCGTTGAATGTCTCTGCTGCATTGGATCAGTCTCCTTTCTTTAACAGGCAAAAGCTTTATAACCTCACTAATGCCTTGCATCGTCTATATTAGATATATAACAGCGGGCGGGTGCGGTTTTGAATAAATGTTAGTTCGGGTGGATGGCGGATGGTTGACGACTTTTGTGATGCGGTTGCGGATGAAATAATTGCCTATCCGCGCATCTCTACTGGGTAGACCTCGGATAAGCGGAAGAAAATGGATGGATGGATAAATACCGCAAAGGGACATTTAATTTGAATTCAGTTTATGGTAAATACCTGTTGTGTTTGTATGGTTATTTCTTACATACTCAATGTATATATTCCGTATATAATTTGATCTAAAAATGAATGAGCGTGTGCACCAGCAGTAGTACTTCCCAAATGGGTAAAACAAAACGAACATAAAAGCTCTTTTCAAACTCTTAATGCATTATACAAAAGACGTACATGAGGTGAATTCTGATTCAAGAGTTGTAGAAAAAAAACTAATTAACTCAAAGACTAAACTTGGTGGCTACCAAAAAGAATCCTTATAAAGTCACACTTGCCCTGATTGTCAGTTAAACCTGAAAGTAAGGTTACTATCATTCATTGAGCAAAGGGCACAGGTTACTGTTGTATCTGAGCAGCTGGATGCGTTCAAAGTAGTCGTCGGTTAG
Source organism: Nerophis lumbriciformis (assembly GCF_033978685.3). NCBI lineage: Eukaryota > Metazoa > Chordata > Actinopteri > Syngnathiformes > Syngnathidae > Nerophis > Nerophis lumbriciformis. The sequence continues at coordinate 8,789,155 of NC_084569.2, forward strand.
AAAGTTCCTTTGCAGGGTAACCAGGTTGCCTTTCTGGCTGAAGAGCCTCTGGACGGGCGCCGTGGACGGCAGCGTGGTGTTGTACTTGAGGAAGAGCTGCTTCACCCTCGGGAAGTCTTGCAGGCACTCCAAGCTCTTCCCCGTTCCTTCCACGTACGAGCGGATCTCCTCCGTGACGCCCCGTTCCTGGTTGTGCGAGGAGTTTTTCGCCGAGCCGTAGCTGAAAAAATCGTCCTCCGATTCGATGGTGGACACGTTGCGGCAGGGGTTGGTCTCGGCCACGTCGGCGGGCTCCACCAGGGACGCCATCGTGGCGAGCTGGGAGCACATCTCCTCCCTCTCGGAGGCGGCCAGCCACCACAGGCGGAACTGAGGGGTGGTCGCCGTGGCAAACTTGGCCTCGCTGCTGGAGAACAACTCCCTGAACCTCACGTTGATGGCCGTCACCATGGCGAGGATGACGTCGCCAAAGTACTTGGCCGCGTCCTTGTGCTCGTTGAGCTTGTTCTTCAGACTGAGCACGGTCGGGATGACGAGGCCCAAGTAGCACTTCTGCTCCGCCTGGAAAAGCTCCAGCGCAAACGCCAGCGGGTGGAAGACGGTGACGTACTCTTTGAGGAAGTCCATCTCCTCGGGCTGCAGCCGCGTGACGTCCAGGCGCGCCGAGAGCTCCGTCAGCTCTCGCTCTGTGAGGGAGACGACCTTCTGCAGGGCGGAGTACTCCACGTTCCAGCGTACGACCGACGGAACGAACAGCGGCATCTTCTTGATCTCCTCCGCCGCCTCCATGCCGACTTGGAGATGGTGGCATTTGCTCCAAATGGAGTAGACCTTGGACATGGCGCTGTAGTAAAGCTGGCACGTGGGTCCTTGTGACACGGCCTGCCAAAAGTCCTCGGTGACTATCTGCTCCAAGGTGTGTGAGGCGCAGCGTTGCACCGTGGGCAGGAACAGGAGCATATCCTGCTCCGGCTCGGCTTCCAAGACGGCGCTCACGTTGTCAAACATCCCGATGTCGTCGTCGCTGTCCGTGCTGTCCACCGCGAACTCCTTGAAGACGTTGACGAAGGGGCTGGCGTTGTCGGTAACGGTGGTCTGGACTTTACTTTCGACGTTGTACGCCGAGTGCATGTCGTGGATCTTCCCCGCCAGGCTGTCGTGCGTCAACCTACCCTGCAGTCTGGCGAAGCCCAGGGCGGCGGACTTCCTCTCCAGCGAGTCTCCGTCGATCCAGTGGCACGTCATGCCGAAGAAGCTGCCGTTGTTGGCGCTCCACACGTCCGCCGTCGTGCACACGTACTGGACCGTGGCCAGTTTGGCCATCAGCTCCACACGCATCTTGGAGAAACTCAGGTCCACCTTGGCGAACAACGTGATCCTGTCCATGGACCTGAGGCCCTCGGTTAAGCCGGCGATGAGCTTCTGGAAACCCGGCTGCTCCAGCACGTGGAATGACTGACAGTCCTCCACGATGTAGTTGAAGATGAGCTGGTCGATCTTGGCTTGGTTCATGCATTTGGAGATGATCTCCGCTTTGAGCCGTTTCAGTTGACCCTGTCGACTGTCCTCGCCGTTGTACTCCTCCCGCCGCCGTCCTCTTTTGGCATCTGGCCTGGCCTCACAGCCTAAATGCGTCCTCTGAAAAACATGCAGCCTTTTTACTATTTGTTGACATGCTTCAGAAGACAGAGTAACATTTTGTACACCAACATGACTACCGTATTTTCCGCACTATTAGCCGCACCTAAAAACCACAAATTTACTCAAAAGCTGACAGTGCGGCTTATAACCCGGTGCGCTTTATATATGGATTAATATTAAGATTCATTTTCATAAAGTTTCGGTCTCGCAACTACGGTAAACAGCCGCCATCTTTTTTCCTCGTAGAAGAGGAAGTGCTTCTTCTTCTACGCAAGCAACCGCCAAGGTAAGCACCCGCCCCCATAGAACAGGAAGCGCTTCTTCTTCTACTGTAAGCAACCACCCGCCCGCGTAGAAGAAGAAGAAGCGCGCGGATATTACGTTTCATTTCTTTTGTGTGTTTACATCTGTAAAGACCACAAAATGGCTCCTACTAAGCGACAGGTTTCCAAGACGCAATCTCTCCATCCGCACACGGACTACTATTTCACAGCAACTGCCTAAAGACTTTCAAGAAAAGCTGGCTACTTTCCGTGCATATTGTAAAAACAAGATAGCTGAAAAAAAGATCCGGCCAGAGAACATTATCAACATGGACGAGGTTCCACTGACTTTTGATATTCCTGTGAACCGCACTGTGGATACAACGGGAGCACGTACGGTGAATATTCGCACCACAGGGAATGAGAAGTCATCCTTCACTGTGGTTCTAGCTTGCCATGCTAATGGCCAGAAACTTCCACCCATGGTGATATTCAAAAGGAAGACCTTGCCAAAAGAGACCTTTCCAGCCGGCGTCATCATAAAAGCTAACTCGAAAGGATGGATGGATGAAGAAAAGATGAGCGAGTGGTTAAGGGAAGTTTACGCGAAGAGGCCGGGTGGCTTTTTTCACGCAGCTCCGTCCATGTTGATATACGACTCCATGCGCGCCCACATCACGCTGGTTTTTAATATATTATTAAAGTTTGACTGACCTATCTGACTGTTTTTTTGACATTCCTTTAGCGCACAACACACGGCATGCTAGCAGCTAACGGGCTATGATAGACTGACCATACGTCCTCTTTTCCCCGGACATGTCCTCTTTTGCCGAGCTGTCAGGGCGGAGTTTCTTAAATGCCTCAAATGTCCGGCATTTTGAGTTAGGGTTGCGTGTTTTTTCAATGTACGTTCAGGGTTAAGAAGGGGTTAAAATCAAAACAAATTGTGCGCGCAGCAGGAGGGGCAGAGACAGAGAGAGAGACAGAGTTATGATAAACGCGCATGCGTCGCCAGGCTCTGCTTTTTATCCATAGATTTATCACATTTAATTTTTTATTATCTATAGCAGTGTTTTTCAACCTTTTTTGAGCCAAGGCACATTTTTTGCATTGAAAAAATGCGGAGGCACACCACCAGCAGAAATCACTAAAAAAAGTCGCAATTTTTGGATATGACTTTAAACCATAACCAACCAAGCATCACTATAGCTCTTGTCTCAAAGTAGGTGTACTGTATCAATATAGCTCTTGTCTCAAAATAGGTGTACTGTCACCACCTGACTTATTTTGTATTTTTTGCTGTTTTCCTGTGTCTAATGTTTTAGTTCTTGTCTTACGCTCCTATTTTTTTTGTATTTTCCTATAGCAGTTTCGTGTCTTCCTTAGAGCGATATTTCCCGCATCTACTTTGTTTTAGCAATCAAGAATATTTCAGTTGTTTTTATCTATCTTTGTGGGGACATTGTTGATTGTCATGTCATGTTCGGATGTACTTTGTGGACGCCGTCTTGGCTCCACGGTAAGTCTTTGCTGTCGTCCAGCATTCTGTTTTTGTTTACTTTGTAGCCAGTTCAGTTTTAGTTTCGTTCTGCATAGCCTTCCCTAAGCTTCAATGCCTTTTCTTAGAGGCACTCACCTTTTGTTTATTTTTGGTTTAAGCATTAGATACGACGACAAACCCTTGTCGTCTCACACAACGTGTTCCAGACATCTACAAAGCAATTAACTACCGGCTCCCACCTACTGATACGGAAGAGTATTACACGGTTACGCTGCCGAGCTCTAGACAGCACCGACACACAACAACGGCACATAATTTGCAGATTATAATTAGTGGTTGGCAAAAAATATTTTTAACCCAAATATGTGAAATGACATCATCTCCCACGGCACACCAGACTGTATCTCACGGCACACTAGTGTGCCGCGGCACAGTGGTTGAAAAACACTGATCTATTGCAGGGGTGTCAAAAGTGTTGTTTTAAAGGCCCACGGCACATTCTAAAAATACTATTAAAATGAACAAAAACATAACAAAAGTGAAATAAGAAAGCTTAAAGGTTAAATGTAATTTAGAAAAAGTTGCAGTGTTAACTAATAAAACATAATATTGAATCAAAATCAATGTTATTATGAATTATTGACCTATCCAAGGTTCCCATTACTTCACATCAAATATTCCACTAAGGAAAATATTTTTGGTGGAATATTTTGCAATTTTGGTAAATAAATAACCCAAAAATGTATATTTTGTTGTTTTCTTACTGTACCGAAAATGAACCGAACCGTGACCTCTAAACCGAGGTACGTACCGAACCAAAATTTTTGTGTACCGTTACACCCCTAGTGGATACATTTAAAACAGCAGTTTCTTTCATTCAAAAAAATTCAGCTTATTTTTATACTTGGCAAACTCATCTCGCGGGCCGGATAAAACCTGTTCGTGGGCCTGACCCGACCCGCGGGCCGTACGTTTGACACCACTGTTAGACACATTCAATCTTGGCGAGGCGTGCAGTAATTACCACTGATCCCAATGCTTTTACTGTAATTGATAGGAACATTATTCAACATTTAATACAAGTGTAAGCCATTTTTCTCTGAGATAATTATTTTGGATGTGACGCACAGCGCTGTTATTGTTCAAAGGCTGAAAGGTGAATGGTAGGAAAAAGAGAGCTTATGCCTCATTTTACCAGACTCTCGGTTACAATAGTTTACAATTTGGGATGAGAAGCATCACTCGACACTGATCGTAGCTCTTTACTCTGTTGATCATATACCTTTCATGTCACTGAGGGAAAAAGTCAGTCCTTTTGGGTAGTTTTAATAAAAACTGTCCTCTCGCGAGATTTTTATATTGAAAAAAAAAAAATACCTTGAAAAAAAAATGTTACCTTGAAAAATTTTTTTTACCTAGAAAATCATTTTTTACCTTGAAAATCATTTTTAACCTTGAAATTTTTTTTTTTACCTTAAAAAATTTTTTTACCCAGAAAATGAGAGAAAAAAAAACTCTCACATACGCACCAAATGTTTGATTTGGTCTGGCTTTTGGAATTAAGTCTGCGCATGCGCAATAGTTTGCCAAAAACCACTACGATTAATTATTTAGTCTTCCAATTACAGGAAGCGCACTGTAAAAAAAAAAAAAAAGAGCTGACAAAATGATATAAAACACGAGATTTTAGGGAAAAATACTAAACTCTTATTTTTAGGGGTATTTTATTTTAAATTAAATATTAAAAACTTGCACTAAATTAATTTATATTATTATGTGTTGTCAACGTTGTACTTTTTTTTAATGTAATTGCCTGAAATAAATGAATAAAATAAAACTAAAAAACACACAAAAAAAAAAAAACTTAAATTATCTGTCCATGCAGCTAGTTAATTTGACTTGATAAGACATCCTAAACCAGACCTGGGCAAATTAAGGCCCGGGGCCCGTTAAGCTTTTCAATCTGGCCCGCCGGACATTCCCAAATATTTTTTTGAGATGTTTAAGATGGAAAGTGTAGCTGCCATTATGATCTGCGGTGATGTTTTTTTATTTTTTTAAATCTGTCCTTTCTAATCCATTTTCTACTGTGTGTTACTCTCGGTGTATCCTAGCCACTTTTTTTCAAATTATATTGTCTAAAAATGTATTTTCCTATCAATAACGTGACATTATCCCGCTTGGAATATACAGGTAAAAGCCAGTAAATTAGAATATTTTGAAAAACTTGATTTATTTCAGTAATTGCATTCAAAAGGTGTAACTTGTACATTATATTTATTCATTGCACACAGACTGATGCATTCAAATGTTTATTTCATTTAATTTTGATGATTTGAAGTGACAACAAATGAAAATCCAAAATTCCGTGTGTCACAAAATTAGAATATTACTTAAGGCTAATACAAAAAAGGGATTTTTAGAAATGTTGGCCAACTGAAAAGTATGAAAATGAAAAATATGAGCATGTACAATACTCAATACTTGGTTGGAGCTCCTTTTGCCTCAATTACTGCGTTAATGCGGCGTGGCATGGAGTCGATGAGTTTCTGGCACTGCTCAGGTGTTATGAGAGCCCAGGTTGCTCTGATAGTGGCCTTCAACTCCTCTGCGTTTTTGGGTCTGGCATTCTGCATCTTCCTTTTCACAATACCCCACAGATTTTCTATGGGGCTAAGGTCAGGGGAGTTGGCGGGCCAATTTAGAACAGAAATACCATGGTCCGTAAACAAGGCACGGGTAGATTTTGCGCTGTGTGCAGGCGCCAAGTCCTGTTGGAACTTGAAATCTCCATCTCCATAGAGCAGGTCAGCAGCAGGAAGCATGAAGTGCTCTAAAACTTGCTGGTAGACGGCTGCGTTGACCCTGGATCTCAGGAAACAGAGTGGACCGACACCAGCAGATGACATGGCACCCCAAACCATCACCCAACCATGCAAATTTTGCATTTCCTTTGGAAATCGAGGTCCCAGAGTCTGGAGGAAGACAGGAGAGGCACAGGATCCACGTTGCCTGAAGTCTAGTGTAAAGTTTCCACCATCAGTGATGGTTTGGGGTGCCATGTCATCTGCTAGTGTCGGTCCACTCTGTTTCCTGAGATCCAGGGTCAACGCAGCCGTCTACCAGCAAGTTTTAGAGCACTTCATGCTTCCTGCTGCTGACCTGCTCTATGGAGATGGAGATTTCAAGTTCCCACAGGACTTGGCGCCTGCACACAGCGCAAAATCTACCCGTGCCTGGTTTACGGACCATGGTATTTCTGTTCTAAATTGGCCCGCCAACTCCCCTGACCTTAGCCCCATAGAAAATCTGTGGGGTATTGTGAAAAAGAAGATGCAGAATGCCAGACCCAAAAACGCAGAAGAGTTGAAGGCCACTATCAGAGCAACCTGGGCTCTCATAACACCTGAGCAGTGCCAGAAACTCATCGACTCCATGCCACGCCGCATTAATGCAGTAATTGAGGCAAAAGGAGCTCCAACCAAGTATTGAGTATTGTACATGCTCATATTTTTCATTTTTATACTTTTCAGTTGGCCAACATTTCTAAAAATCCCTTTTTTGTATTAGCCTTAAGTAATATTCTAATTTTGTGACACACGGAATTTTGGATTTTCATTTGTTGCCACTTCAAATCATCAAAATTAAATGAAATAAACATTTGAATGCATCAGTCTGTGTGCAATGAATAAATATAATGTACAAGTTACACCTTTTGAATGCAATTACTGAAATAAATCAAGTTTTTCAAAATATTCTAATTTACTGGCTTTTACCTGTGTGTGTGTGTGTGTGTGTGTGTGTGTGTGTGTGTGTGTGTGTGTGTGTGTGTGTGTGTGTGTGTATATATATATATATATATATATATATATATATATATATGTGTGTACAGCCCCCAGCCAAATTAGTTTTTAACCCAATGCGGCCCCGAATCAAAGAATTTGGGGACCCCTGGTTTAATGCATCACAACAAGGCATATTGATGTGTTAATTCCACGACTGTATATATCGGTATCGGTTGATATCGGAATCGGTAGTTAAGAGTTGGACAATATCGGCAAAAAAGCCATTATCTCTAATTGTGATGTAAAGTCAATGGCTACAAAAATAAGTAAATAGCTATTAGAAATGTTAAATTGTGGCAAAAGTTGTGCCACACACACACTAAAAAATTACACCAGGAGCAGAACTTTGTTTAAAAAAAAAAAAAGAAGTTATATATATATATATATATAAAGATACATATGTGCCCCCACCCCCGTGGTAACCTCATTGTTTACGCCTCTGCGTGCAGACCTGTGTAGTTTCCTCACAACGCCCTACAATAGTCCGTCTTCAACACACGCCGAGTTGCAAAGTTGACCAAAAAAAAGGACTTTTGACTCACGTCCAAATGCTTCTTGAGGTTGGAGGTGGACGTCTTGGAGGTGGACAGCAGGTTGACCCGCGGCAGACACAGATTACATTGCACGATGATATTCTTCCCTTGATCTGCCTTGTACGTGAAATGGTGGCGATAACGCCAAGTGTGCATGGCCGACTTTGTCTCCCCGCAGCTTTCATTTTGCGAGGCGTCCATCTGACGGAGCCTGAATATCCGCCCAAAAAATGACCGAGAAGGACGCTGCGGGTCGTAATCCAATTTTAAGTAATCGCGATTACACGTAAAAGTAACGACGGTGGAGGCGAAATCCTCATGGAGGAAGAAAAAGGGGGCTGGACTTTGTTGGGTGACGTCAGCAGAATGTAAATGCGCATGCGCGCGTTAAGACCTGTATGGCGCCACTGCGCAGGCGCGGTCCTTTTCCGATGCCACCGCAGTGAGTTGGCGACACCTGCTGGACAAAAAAAATGTCACACTTTTCTATTATTTTTTTGAAACAATAGTATCAATTTATTTCAACAAAACATCTTAAAGCAGGGGTGTCAAAGTCATTTTAGCTCATGAAGGAAAATGTGTGCACACGCGAGCCGGACTATTAAAAATCATGGCATTAAAAATAAAAAATAAAGAAAAATTCAGATTGTTTTCTTTGTCTTACTGAACTATTAAAAATCATGGCATTAAAACAAAACAAATAAAGAAAACTTCAGATTGTTGTCTATGGGGCCCCGAAAGGGACATGGGGGAAAACAATTGTTTATATATATATATATATATATATATATATATATATATTTAAAAAAAAAAAATTATTTTAGACATGTATCTCATGCGCACGAGAAACTTTTTATAAAGTTATAAAAATAAAAAAATTGAATTTATTTTATTTTTTTAGACATGTATCTCGTGCACAGGAAATACATGTCTAAAAAAAAAAAAAAAAAAATTATGAAATTTAAATTTTTATATTTTTATAAAAAGTTTTTCATGCGCACGAGAAAGTTTCTAAGTCTAAAAAAATAATACAACATTTTCTTTCCTCCATGTCCCTTTAGGGGCTCCGTAGTTTTCTTTATCTTACTGGACTATGAAAAATCATGGCATTAAAACTAAAAAAATAAAGAAAAATTATGATTGTTTTCTTTGTCTTACTGGACTATTCAAAATCATGACATTAAAACTAAAAAAATAAAGAAAATTCAGATTGTTTTCTTTGTCTTAGTAGACTATTAAAAATCATGGCATTAAAACTAAAAAATAAATAAAAATTCAGATTGTTTTGTTTGTCTTACTAGACTATTAAAAATCATGGCATCCTCAATCTCGTTACCTTGCGTAATGACAATAAAGCTGATTCTGATTCTGATTCTGATTAAAAATAAAAAATTAAGAAAAAATCTGATTGTTTTCTTTGTCTTACTGGACTATTAAAAATCATGGCATTAAAACTAAAAAAGAAAGAAAAATTCTGATTGTTTTGTTTGTCTTACTGGACTATTAAAAATCATGGCATTAAAACTAAAAAAAATAAAGACAACTTCAGGTTTTTTTTTTGTCTTACTGGACTATTAAAAAAAAATAAAGACAACTTCAGATTGTTTTTTTTGTTTTACTGGACTATTAAAAATCATGGCATTAAAACTGAAAACTAAAGACAACTTCAGATTTTTTTTTGTCTTACTGGACTATTAAAAATCATGGCATTAAAACTAAAAAATAAAGAAACATTCTGATTGTTTTCTTTGTCTTACTGGACTATTAAAAAAAAATAAAGACAACTTCAGATTGTTTTTGTTTTTGTTTTACTGGACTATTAAAAATCATGGCATTAAAGCATAAAAATAAAGACAACTTCACATTGTTTTCTTTGTTTTACTGGACTATTAAAAATCATGGCATTAAAAATAAAAAAAATAAAAAAATTCAGATTGTTTTCTTTGTCTTACTGGACTATTAAAAATCATGGCATTAAAACTAAAAAAGAAAGAAAAATTCTGATTGTTTTGTTTGTCTTACTAGACTATTAAAAATCATGGCATCCTCAATCTCATTACCTTGCGTAATGACAATAAAGCTGATTCTGATTCTGATTCTGATTAAAAATAAAAAATAAAGAAAAATTCTGATTGTTTTCTTTGTCTTACTGGACTATTAAAAATCATGGCATTAAAACTAAAAAAAATAAAGACAACTTCAGTTTTTTTTTTTTGTCTTACTGGACTATTAAAAAAAAATAAAGACAGCTTCATATTGTTTTTTTTGTTTTACTGGACTATTAAAAATCATGACATTAAAACATAAAAATAAAGACAACTTCAGATTGTTTTCTTTGTCTTACTGGACTATTAAAAATCATGGCATTAAAACTAAAAAATAAAGACAACTTCAGATTGTTTTCTTTGTCTTACTGGACTATTAAAAAAAATAAAGACAACTTCAGATTGTTTTTGTTTTTGTTTTACTGGACTATTAAAAATCATGGCATTAAAAATAAAAAAAATAAAAAAATTCAGATTGTTTTCTTTGTCTTACTGGACTATTAAAAATCATGGCATTAAAACTAAAAAATAAAGACAACTTCAGATTGTTTTTTTTTTGTCTTACTGGACTATTAAAAATCATGGCATTAAAACTAAAAAAAAAAAAATCAGATTGTTTTCTTTGTCTTAATGGACAATTAAAAATCCTGGCATTAAAACTAAAACATAAAGACAACTTCAGATTATTTCTTTGTCTTACTAAACTAATATAAATGATGGCATTAAAACAAAAAAAAATGAATTGTCTTACTGGACTATTAAAAATTATGGCATTAAAACTAAAAAATAAAGAAAACTTTAGATTGTTTTCTTTGTCTTACTGGACTATTAAAAATTTTGGCATTAAAACTAAAAAATAAAGACAACTTCAGATTGTTTTCTTTGTCTTAATTTGGGCAAAAATAGAACAAACACATTCTGGAAATATTACAATAAAAATATAGGGGGAAAAAAGCGGTAAAGTTTAGATCCATGAAGGAAAGAAGAAAGTGAATGAATGTTTATAACTGAATAAATGTATTTATATGCATAAAAAATACTTTTCTTTTGGTATTATTTTTTTTAATGAATTAAGTAATGTTTTTTCTAAAACACATTATAGAATGTGAGATAAAACAGCATACATTTATCATTTGTTTTCAAAACGCTAACAAAAAAGTGGTACCCCAAAAATTTACTGTGGGACCCCATTTTTATGACTTTATGGGGCCCCCAGGACCAAGCGCCAACACTGACCTCAAAAAACGGAATGGAATTTTACAGTTTTGTACTGAATGAAACACCCAAAATGTACATGAAAATAAAGAAAGTGGGATTGACAATATTAACTATGAACAATAAAACACTGAATATTAACAACATATGAACGTTGCTCCTCTTTTACTTCTCAGACCACGTCTTTTACAATCAAACGAAAATGTAACAAACAGACAGTTTTACCAGATTGCCCATAAAATTGATCATTTCAAATGTATCATTTCTTTTCAAAACGGTTACAAAAAGTGGGACCCCAAAAATTTACCGTGGGACCCCATTTTTATGACTTGATGGGGTCCCCGGGACCCCATTTGGAAAATTCCTAGTGCCAACACTGATGGAGTATTGGTGCGTGCAAAACAGCAGCAGGCGACTGTGGCCTGCTGGCCGGTTCTAATGCTAATCAAATATCATTCGGGGACCTTAGATAACTAAGGTCCGGCCCGCGGGCCTTGACTTTGACACCACTGATCTACAAAGATACAAAGAATTGCTATTGCGACATCCAGTGGACACATTTAGAACAGCCGTTTCTTTCATTGAAACATTTCAGGTGCATTTTTATACTTGGCAAACTCATCCCGCGGGCCGGATAAAACCTGTTCGCGGGCTCGGGCCGTATGTTTGACACCCCTGTCTTAGACTTAGACTTAGACAAACTTTATTGATCCACAAGGGAAATTGTTCCACACATTAGCTCCGTTTCAAAAGGATGGAAAGGATAATGCAGGTATCAAGTACCGTAGTAGCAATATAAATGACAACATAGTGTTGTCCCGATACTAATACCGAAAAGTATCAAAATAATTTTGGTACAGGTACCAAAAATTTTTCGATACTTTTTTAAATAAAGGGGACCAAAAAAAATTGCTTTATTTTAACAACAAATCTTAGGGTACATTAAATATATGTCTATTATTGCAAGTTTGTCCTTAAATAAAATAGTGAACATACAAGACAACTTGTCTTTTAGTAGTAAGTAAACAAACAAAGACTCCTAATTTAGTCTGCTGACATATGCAGTAACATATCAAGTCATTTATACACCTATTATTATTTTGTACACATTATGAGGGACAAACTGTACAAATTGATTATTAATCTACTTGTTCACTTACTGTTAATATCTGCTTACTTTCTCTTTTAACATGTTCTATCTACACTTCTGTTCAAATGTAATAATCGTCTCTCTCTCTCTCCATCCATGGTCTTGTTTTGTTGTCTCTCTCTCTCTCTCTCTCTCTCTCTCTCTCTCTCTCTCTCTCTCTCTCTCTCTCTCTCTCTCTCTCTCTATGGTCTTGTTTTGTTGCTTCTCTCTCTCTCTCTCCATGGTTTTGTTTTGTTGCTTCTCCCTCTCTCCCCATGGTCTTGTTTTGTTGCTTCTCTCTCTCTCTCTCTCTCTCTCTCTCTCTCTCTCTCTCTCTCTCTCTCTCTCTCTCTCTCTCTCTCTCTCTCTCTCTCTCTCCATGGTCTTGTTTTGTTGCTTCTACCTCTCTCTCTCTCTCTCCGTGGTCTTGTTTTGTTTATTCTCTCTCTCTCTCTCTCTCTCTCTCTCTCTCTCTCTCTCTCTCTCTCTCTCTCTCTCTCTCCATCTCTCCATGGTCTTCTTTTGTTTCTTCTCTCTCTCCATCCATGATCTTGTTTTGTTGCTTCTCTCTCTCCATCCATGGTCTTGTTTTGTTGCTTCTCTCTCTCTCTCTCTCTCTCTCTCTCTCTCTCTCTCTCTCTCCATCTCTCTATGGTCTTGTTTTGTTGCTTCTCTCTCTCTCTCTCTCCATGGTTTTGTTTTGTTGCTTCTCCCTCTCTCCCCATGGTCTTGTTTTGTTGCTTCTCCCTCTCTCTCTCTCTCTCCGTGGTCTTGTTTTGTTTATTCTCTCTCTCTCTCTCTCTCTCTCTCTCTCTCTCTCTCTCTCTCTCTCTCTCTCTCCATCTCTCCATGGTCTTCTTTTGTTTCTTCTCTCTCTCCATCCATGATCTTGTTTTTGTTGCTTCTCTCTCTCCATCCATGGTCTTGTTTTGTTGCTTCTCTCTCTCTCTCTCTCTCTCTCTCTCTCTCTCTCTCTCTCTCTCTCTCTCTGATCTTGTTTTGTTGCTTCTCTCTCTCTCTCTCCATGGTTTTGTTTTGTTGCTTCTCTCTCCTCTCTCTCTGTCTCTCTCTGTCTCTCTCTCTCTCTCTCTCTCTCTCTCTCTCTCTCTCTCTCTCTTTCTCTCCATGGTCTTGTTTTGTTGCTTCTCCCTCTCTCTCTCTCTCTCTCTCTCTCTCTCTCTCTCTCTGTGGTCTTGTTTTGTTTATTTTCTCTCTCTCTCTCTCTCTCTCTCTCTCTCTCTCTCTCTCTCTCTCTCTCTCTCTCTCTCCATGGTCTTCTTTTGTTGCTTCTCTCTCTCCATCCATGATCTTGTTTTGTTGCTTCTCTCTCTCCATCCATGGTCTTGTTTTGTTGCTTCTCTCTCTCTCTCTCTCTCTCTCTCTCTCTCTCTCTCTCTCTCTCTCTCTCTCTCTCTCTCTCTCTCTCTCTCTCCATGGCCTTGTTGTGTTGCTTCTCTTTCTCTCTCCATGGTATTGTTTTGTTGCTTCTCTCCGTGGTCTGGTCTACTTCTCCTCCAACACTCAGCAGCACAAATAAAGACTTTGTCAAGGGAAAAAAAAAAATGTAGTAATCACTTATTCTTCTGTTGTTTGATACTTTACATTAGTTTTGGATGATACCACACATTTGGGTATCAATCCGATACCAAGTAGTTGCAGGATCATACATTGGTCATATTCAAAGTCCTCATGTGTCCAGGGACGTATTTCCTGACTTTATAAACATAATATACATTGGAAAAAAAAACGAAAGAAGATTTTTTCGACGTAATCATAGTAGTATCGACTAGATACGCTCCTGTACTTGGTATCATTACAGTGGATGTCAGGTGTAGATCCACCAATGCCGTTTGTTTACATTGTAGTGAAGCATGTTTAGCTATTCCTCGTCCTGCAGTGATAATGATACTTGTAAGAAACGTACTTTATTTGTCACCATGGAGGCGAGGATTAGTGATTTAGAAAAAATGGGTTATACTTGTATAGCGCCTTTCTACCTTCAAGGTACTCAAAGCGCTTTGACACTATTTCCACATTGACCCATTTACACACTGACAGGGACAAGCGGTAGAAAATGGATTGGATGGATGGATGCAGGAGCTGCCACGACCCATCAGGAGCAAGGGTGAAGTGTCTCGCTCAAGGACACGACGGCGTCTTAAATTGCACACCCTTTTTTTGCCGGTGCCTATTCATTTAAATTCATTTAAATATTCATTTAAAAGGCAAATTCAGAGAGTATTTTTGGTTATAATTTGGTATCCATACAGTGATTATTCCCTGCAGCAACTCCCTCTTTCCCACACACATAGATTATTATATGGGGAGTAACATACAACTACACATAAAGAGGGTATACTCCAAAAACATCACTGCAATGAAGAAACAAAACAATTACAAAAGTAGTAAATGGCGTAATGCAATGTGCATAAAATAATATAATTGCTTTAAATTCAGCTAATTAAACAACAATACACTTTAAAAAGTCATGATCGTTTAACATTGTCACTGACTATATCGTTGTGGCTTGTGCAGCCCTTTGAGACACTTGTGTTTAAGGACTATATAAATAAACTTTGATTGATTGATTGTAGTAAACAATAATACTATTAAAAATATGAATATAATTAATTGTAAATTGCAAGTACTATAACACAAACCCCGTTTCCATATGAGTTGGGAAATTGTGTTAGATGTAAATATAAACGGAATACAATGATTTGCAAATCCTTTTCAACCCATATTCAGTTGAATATGCTACAAAGACAACATATTTAAAGTTCAAACTCATAAACTTTATTTTTTATTTTTTGCAAATAATAATTAACTTAGAATTTCATGGCTGCAACACGTGCCAAAGTAGTTGGGAAAGAGCATGTTCACCACTGTTCTTTTAACAACACTCAATAAACGATTGGGAACTGAGGAAACTAATTGTTGAAGCTTTGAAAGTGGAATTCTTTCCCATTCTTGTTTTATGTAGAGCATCAGTCGTTCAACAGTCCGGGGTCTCCGCTGTCGTATTTTACGGTTCATTATGCGCCACACATTTTCCATGGGAGACAGGTCTGGACTGCAGGCGAGGCCAGGAAAGTACCCGCACTCTTTTTTTTTACGAAGCCACGCTGTTGTAACACGTGCTGAATGTGGCTTGGCATTGTCTTGCTGAAATAAGCAGGGGCGTCCATGAAAAAGATGGAGCTTAGATGGCAGCATATGTTGTTCCAAAACCTGTATGTACCTTTCAGCATTAATGGTGCCTTCACAGATGTGTAAGTTACCCATGCCTTGGGCACTAATACACCCCCATACCATCACACATGCTGGCTTTTCAACTTTGCACCTATAACAATCCGGATGGTTCTTTTCCTCTTTGGTCCGGAGGACACGGCGTCCACAGTTTCCAAAAACAATTTGAAATGTGGACTCGTCAGACCACAGAACGCTTTTCCACTTTGTATCAGTCCATCTTAGATGAGCTCAGGCCCAGCGAAGCCGACAGCGTTTCTGGGTGTTGTTGATAAACGGTTTTCGCCTTGCATTAGAGAGTTTTAACTTGCACTTATAGATGTAGCGACCAACTGTAGTTACTGACAGTGGGTTTCTGAAGTGTTCCTGAGCCCATGTGGTGATATCCTTTACACACTGATGTCGCTTGTTGATGCAGTACAGCCTGAGGGATCAAAGGTCACGGGCTTAGCTGCTTACGTGCAGTGATTTCTCCAGATTCTCTGAACCCTTTGATGATATTACGGACCGTAGATGGTGAAATCCCTAAATTCCTTGCAATAGCTGGTTGAGAAAGGTTTTTCTTAAACTGTTCAACAATTTGCTCACGCATTTGTTGACAAAGTGGTGACCCTCGCCCCATCCTTGTTTGTGAATGACTGAGCATTTCATGGAATCTACTTTTATACCCAATCATGGCACCCACCTGTTCCCAATTAGTCTGTTCACCTGTGGGATGTTCCAAATAAGTGTTTGATGAGCATTCCTCAACTTTATCAGTATTTATTGACACCTTTCCCAACTTCTTTGTCACGTGTTGCTGGCATCAAATTCTAAAGTTAATGATTATTTGCAAAAAAAAAAAAAAAAAAAGTTTATCAGTTTGAACATCAAATATGTTGTCTTTGTAGCATATTCAACTGAATATGGGTTGAAAATGATTTGCAAATCATTGTATTCCGTTTATATTTACATCCGACACAATTTCCCAACTCATATGGAAACGGGGTTTGTAGAAAACCATATGTCATACTTGCCAACCTTGAGACCTCCGATTTCGGGAGGTGGGGGCGTGGTCGGTGGTGGGGCGGGGCGTGGCGTGGTTGGGGGCGTGGTTAAGAGGGGAGGAGTATATTGACAGCTAGAATTCACCAAGTCAAGTATTTCATACATATATATATATGTATATATATATATATATATATATATATATATATATATATATATATATATATATATATATATATATATATATATAAATTATCATAATAATTCATTTAAAATGACCATATTTAATTATTAAAATAATTGCTTGTTTGTCAACAACTTTAGCATTTTATTCATTACATTTTGAAACTCTCAGAAGCCAAGTTATGTTATATTCCTTAAGATTTATTTATGCAAGTTTGAAGTATCAATTATCCAAACACAGTTTTGTTTGCATATTTTCAGGATGTAGATATATATATATATATATATATATATATATATATATATATATATATATATATATATATATATATATATATATATATATATATATTTAGGGCTATATAAATAAACATTGATTGATTGATTTATATATATATATATATATATATATATATATATATATATATATATATATATATATATATAGATATATATATATATATATATATATATATGTAGATGTAGATGTAGATATCTACATCCTGAAAATATGCAAACAAAACTGTGTGTATATATATATATATATATATATATATATATATATATATATATATATATATATATATATATATATATATATATATATATAGATAGATAGATATAGATATCTACATCCTGAAAATATGCAAACAAAACTGTGTTTGGATAATTGATACTTCAAACTTGCATAAATAAATATTAAGGAATATAACATAACTTGGCTTCTGAGAGCTTCAAAATGTAATGAATAAAATGCTAAAGTTGTTGATAAACAAGCAATTATTTTAATAATTAAATATGGTCATTTTAAATGAATTATTATGATCATTTAAAATCAATTATTTAAAATATGTTTATTTTAATGTATAATTCTATGGCTGGATGTAATAAGGAGTCAGGAAAAAATACAAAGAAAAATACAATTAATTTTGATGTTTTTAGCAAAATATAGTAAAAATGTATTTATTTATTTATTTATTTTTAATTAATAAATATATTTATTTTTAGGTAAGATAAACATAATAATACAATTTATTTCTAGTCTGGATGATTTAGTTCTTGTCACCCTGTTGTCCTCCAGTCATGAAAAAAGGCTGTCCTCACTCAGGTCCGCATGGAGCTGGAGGGGGCGTGGCTTCCAGCTCCAGCTGAAAATCGGGAGATTTTCAGGAGAATATTTGTCCCGGGAGGTTTTACGGGAGAGGCGCTGAATTTCGGGAGTCTCCCGGAAAATTCGGGAGGGTTGGCAAGTATGCCATATGTGTGAATGATTTTGGAGCATTCACACAAATATGTAATTATATTCCTATAAAATAATGTCATATCAATGCAACACTGCAGCAGACTTCTTTTTTTTTTTTTTTTTTTTTTTTTTTTTTTTTTTTTTCTTTTTTTTTATGTCCTGTCCAGCTTCTCAGGCAAATCATATAGTTGATGTAGATGCCCATGTCGGCTGTTCAGATTTACTTTACAAAAGAGAAGTGTAGGATACTTCTCTTGTTGCCTTATTTGTATTTGACTTTATTAAATGTATTTATATTATCATTTAGTGCAGCCGGGCCGGAGCAGGAGGGGATAGAAAGAGAAAAAAAAAAGAAGACAGAGGGGGAAATTGTGGGGACAAGAGGGGGATTAGACAGAGAGACAAAAACAACAACAGCAAACAACAACAACAACAACAATAGAGCAACATCAGCAAATATGACATGTACAAATATGATGGTAAAAGTAATAGCAAATAAGCAGTTAGCGAAAAAAAAATAATAATACAGAAATGACAATGAGCATTATTACACTACAAATGGATCAATACAAATACCAATAGAAATAGCGCTATTGATAATGAACAATACCAATAATTTACCTTTATTATCAACAATACAGTTGTTTAAATGCAACAATACATATACGTAATGATAACTTGAGATACGAAAGAATGCAGAAAAATGGAGGGGGAGAAAGAGAAGCAACCTACATTAACCTTGTAGATTGTTATAGTCACAATAGGTTAAGCTTTGTCAGTGTGCCATGTGTTACACCCAGTTTACCCTAGGGCAACAACGTTAATATATGTTTGATGAAACGTGATTATGTGCATGAGTGTAAGTATGCATATGTACTTGTATATGTACAGAATGTGTATATGTGTTTGTACAATGAATGTATATGTACAGAATGTGTATATGTGTTTGTACAGTGAATGTATATGTACAGTATGTGTATGTGTATGTTTGTATATTGAATGTGCGTGTGGATGTACGAACATTAGGTAGGTAAATATGTACTGTATTTGTGTATGTATGTGGGAGCGTAGGTACCTATGTACAGCAGACTTCTTAAAGGTGCAGAAAGCCATACTTGCCAACCTTGAGGGGGGTGGGGGGCGGGGGGCGTGGTTGGGGGCGTGGTTAAGATATATATATATATACTGTATATATATATATATATATATATATATATATATATATATATATAAGAAATACTTGACTTTCAGTGAATTCTAGCTATATATATATATATATATATATATATATATATATATAAATATATATATACATATACATACATATATATATTTTATTATATATATATATATATATATATATATATATATATATATATATATATATATATATATATATATATATATATATATATAAATAAATAAAAGAAATACTTGAATTTCAGTGTTCATTTATTTACACATATACACACACATAACACTCCTCTACTCATTGTTGAGTTAAGGGTTGAATTGTCCATCCTTATTCTATTCTCTGTCACTATTTCAGAACACACACATTATACAAATATACATTATAAAATCAATAAGAAAACGGGAGCTCTAATTTGGGAGTCTGAATTAGGATCAGAAGTTCCTACATAAACATTGCGCACTCACGTCGCCATTTTGTATTGATTACTGCAGCTGTACACTGGATTCATTCACAAATACAAACTACCACTCACAAACACTTTAGAGTTAGGCTCCACCATCAGAATGTGTACTTAAACTTATAAAGATCGCATGGATATTATTCAGTGAGTTGATTCACCAAAACTAACCTGTTATAGAGGAGGAAAAAGCACACAGGACGTTTCAATTGTTCACAGACTGGTCGCGCTCATCAGAATGACAAGACACTTCCGGTCTGCAGGTGATAGCATTCAATTGGGAAGAAACGCCCTACTGCCCCCTACTGACCAATGTGAATACTGATTAATGTGTAATGACAGCTCCAAAAACGAATTCAAACCACAAAATAAACTAAATAAATCAACACAAAAATGTGACACATTATGGGTGGGTCACATGTGCATGTACAACAGGCTGTCAACACGTCACTCAGGTCCGCCTGAATTTCGGGAGATTTTCGGGAGAAGCGCTGAATTTCGGGAGTCTCCCGGAAAATCCGGGAGGGTTGGCAAGTATGCAGAAAGCACGCTGATTGTTGCAAAAGAGACTTTCCGTGGCCGTGGATGCCACTGATTGCTTTACGCGGCACCTCTCCTCCATTGGGTGGATTCGATGAGGGTGGGGTCTCATCTCTGAGCCCACTGGAGTCGTGGCTCTCTGCACGCACAACCACTCTTGCAGCACGAGGTGTTGAGGATGCTTTAGGAGTTAGTTTTGTGTGTGTGTGTGTGTGTGTGTGTGTGTTGTCAGAAACAGACCCCACGCGTAATTGATGGAAGTCTTTGCGCAGCTTCGTGGTTTAATATTCGCAACCTGAAAGTGCGCGCCATCAACAAGTAGGACCAGCATGGCCCACGCGCCCTGACGCGCACGCTTTTGTGTTATTAGTGTGTGTGTGTGTGTGTGTGTGTGTGTGTGTGACCCGTGGGGACTTAGTGGCGGCGTGGAGCATGAAGAAGCATGGCTTGGTGTGAGCGTGGGGTTCAGACGCTGTTGGCCACCGTGGGGGCTTTCGCCGCCTTCAGCCTGATGAGCATCGCCATCGGGACGGACTACTGGCTCTACTCGCGGGCGTACATCTGCAACGCCACCAGCAACAGCACCGCGGACGACACGCAGCCGCAGCCGCGGAGCAAAAGGGGCGACCTGACGCACTCCGGACTGTGGAGAATCTGCTGTATTGAGGGTGAGTCCATTTTTGGCCATTTTTGGTTGAGGCTGAAAGGAACATTTACGCACAGCTGCTCCGTGCGTAATTTGGTTTTGTGACAACGACGCACTTGGAAAAAAGTACACTGATAGCCTTCAACTTTGCTTTTACGCGTTAGGAACACGAATGCCTTCATTTGTTAAGAGAAAGGAAAAGTTATTTCAAACAGTTTTACCAGATTGCACATGAAATTCACAATACTGTAAAACAGGGGTGTCAAAGTCATTTTAGCTCAGGGGCCACATGGAGGAAAATGTGTGCACACGCGGGCCGGACTATTAAAATAATGACATTAAAACTAAAAAATAAAGACAACTTCAGATTGTTTTCTTTGTCTTATTTGGCCAAAAATAGAACAAGCACATTCTGAAACTAGAAGAGGCAATTCCTTAAGGAATTTCGTGTGAATGCTCCAATGCTGAAGTCATACTTGCCAACCCTCCCGGATTTTCCGGGAGACTCCCGAAATTCAGCGCTTCTCCGCTTTCCCACAATATAAACAGCGTGCCTGCCCAATCACGTTATAACTGTAGAATGATGGAGGGCGAGTTCTTGGTTTCTTATGTGGGTTTATTGTTAGGCAGTTTCATTTACGTCCTCCCAGCACACAACACACAACAACAGCAGTCACGTTTTCGTCTACCGTAAAGCTGTTCGTCTGCCGTAAACAGCAATGTTGTGACACTCTTAAACAGGGCAATACCGCCATCTAATGTACATGCATATGTGACATTAACATCTAGGGCTTTTAGAGAGTGCGCACTCAACAAGGAGACGAAGCGGAAAGCATCATCAGAGAGGGTGTTCAGCATGGTTAGAAAAATAATGACAGAGAATAGAACAAGGATGGACAATTCAACCCTTAACTCAATGAGTAGATGAGTGTTATGTGTGTGTAAATAAATGAACATATATATATATATATATATATGGCTAGAATTCACAGAAAGTCAAGTATTTCTTGTAAATATATAAGTATATTTACAGCTAGAATTCACCAAGTCAAGTATTTCACATATATATATATATATATATATATATATATATATATATATATATATATATATATATATATATATATATATATATATATATATATATATATATACACATATATATATATATATATATATATATGGCTAGAATTCACTGAAAGTCAAGTATTTCTTATATATATATATATATATATATATATATATATATATATATATATATATATATACATATATATGTATATATATATGTATATATATATATATATATATATATATATATATATATATATATATATATATATATATATATATATATATATATATATATATATATATATATGTGAAATACTTGACTTGGTGAATTCTAGCTGTAAATATACTCCTCCCCTCTTAACCACGCCCTCACCCCCAAAATCGGAGGTCTCAAGGTTGGCAAGTATGGCTGAAGTTGAAGTGAAATGCTGACAGAATGTAGTATCAATGTAAGAATAGACTGAATGTTGGAGTGGTTTGAATGTTGAAGAGTTTGAATTACCAGGAAAACCGGAATTTGGTTTGGAACTTGGGAAAGTGTTAGTTTGAATGTCCAGGATGAGTGGAATGTGTTAATGTTAGAATAGTTTGAATAGGTTGAAAATGTGGGACCCCATTTTTATGACTTGATGGGGTCCCCGGGACCCCATTTGGAAAATTCCTAGCGCCAACACTGACCTCAAAAACAGAATGGAATTTTACAGTTTTTTTCTGAATGAAACACCCAAAATGTACATGAAAATAAAGAAAGTGGGATTGACAATATTAACTATGAACAATAAAACACTGAATATTAACAACATATGAACGTTGCTCCTCTTTTACTTCTCAGACCACATAAAAATGTGTTTCCTTTTGTAGTGGTTTTTTTTTTATGAATTAAGTAACATTTATGACAACCTTTTTCCAAAACACAATATAAAATGCGAGATAAAACAGAATACATTTATCATTTGTTTTCAAAACGCTTACAAAAAAGTGGGACCCCAAAAATATACTGTGCCCCCCCCCCCCAAATTTCAAGCGCCAACACTGACCTAAAAAAAAACGGAACGGAATTTTACAGTTTTTTTACTGAATGAAACACCCAAAAAGTACATGAAAATAAAGAAAGTGGGATTGACAATATTAACTATGAACAATAAAACACTGAATATTAACAACATATGAACGTTGCTCCTCTTTTACTTCTCAGACCACATAAAAATGTGTTTCCTTTTGTATTATTTTTTTTTTAAATGAATTAAGTAACGTTTATGACAACCTTTTTCAAAACACAATATAGAATGTGAGATAAAACAGCATACATTTATCATTTGTTTTCAAAACGCTTACAAAAAAGTGGGACCCCAAAAATGTACTGTGGCCCCCCCATTTTTATGACTTGATGGGGTCCCCAGGACCCCATTTGGAAAATTCCTAGCCCCAACACTGACCTCAAAAAAACGGAATGGAATTTTACAGTTTTTTACTGAATAGGAAATGTACATGCAAATAAAGAAAGTGGGATTGACAATATTAACTATGAACAATAAAACAGTGAATATTAACAACATATGAACGTTGCTCCTCTTTTACTTCTCAGACCACATCTTTCACAATCAAGCAAAACAACAAAAAATGTAGCAAACAGC
The DNA here is from genome assembly GCF_033978685.3 of Nerophis lumbriciformis. NCBI lineage: Eukaryota > Metazoa > Chordata > Actinopteri > Syngnathiformes > Syngnathidae > Nerophis > Nerophis lumbriciformis. Next base: position 8,812,535 of record NC_084569.2, read on the forward strand.
AAAATATGAATACAAAGTGTAAAAAAAAACCCTACAATATGATATATTATCACTTTTATGCAGACATTTGTAGTAAAAATCTGCTCCCGCATCTGTTTAGGTGCCTTTTTATCCAGGAACACTAATACCAAAAGTCACAATGTCATAACTAAAAAAGTTATGACAGACCACCATAAAAAAAACAGAATGGAATTTTACAGTTTTTTTACTGAATGAAACACCCAAAATGTACATGAAAATAAAGACAGTGGGATTTACAATATTAACTATGAACAATAAAACAGTGAATATTAACAACATATGAACGTTGCTCCTCGTTTACTTCTCAGACCACATAAAAATGTGTTTCCTTTTGTGTTATTATTTTTTAAATGAATTAAGTAACGTTTATGACAACCTTTTTCCAAAACACAATATAGAATGTGAGATAAAACAGAATACATTTATTATTTGTTTTCAAAACGCTTACAAAAAAGTGGGACCCCAAAAATATACTGTGGCACCCCATTTTTATGACTTGATGGGGTCCCCGGGACCCCATTTGGAAAATTCCAAGCGCCAACACTGACCTAAAAAAAAAACGGAATGGAATTTTACAGTTTTTTACTGAATGAAACACCCAAAATGTACATGAAAATAAAGACAGTGGGGTTTACAATATTAACTATGAACAATAAAACACTGAATATTAACAACATATGAATGTTGCTCCTCTTTTACTTCTCAGACCACATCTTTTACAATCAAGCAAAACAACGAAAATGTAACAAACGGCAAAATATGAGTACAAAGTGTATAGAAAACCCTACAATATGATATATTATCACTTTTATGCAGACATTTGTAGTACAAATCTGCTTCCGCATCTGTTTGGGTCCCTTTTTTTTCCAGGAACACTAATACCAAAAGTCACAATATTCGATAGAGTTCTAAAAAAGTTATGACAGACCATCATAAAAAAAAATGGAATGGAATTTTACAGTTTTTTAATGAATGGGACAACCAAAAAGTACATGCAAATAAAGACAGTGGGATTTACAATATTAACTATGAACAATAAAACAGTGAATATTAACAACATATGAACGTTGCTCCTCTTTTACTTCTCAGACCACATAATAATTAGTTTCCTTTTGAATTATTATTTTTTTTATGAATTAAGTAACGTTTATGACAACCTTTTTCCAAAACACAATATAGAATGTGAGATAAAACAGCATACATTTATCATTTGTTTTCAAAACGCTTACAAAAAAAGTGGGACCCCAAAAATATACTGTGGGACCCCATTTTTATGACTTGATGGGGTCCCCGGGACCTCATTTGGAAAATTCCGAGCGCCAACACTGATCTCAAAAAAACGGAATGGAATTTTACAGTTTTTTACTGAATGAAACCCCCAAAATGTACATGAAAATAAAGAAAGTGGGATTGACAATATTAACTATGAACAATAAAACACTGAATATTAACAACATATGAACGTTGCTCCTCTTTTACTTCTCAGACCACATAAAAAATGTGTTTCCTTTTTCAACCTTTCTCCAAAACATAATATAGAATGTGAGATAAAACAGCATACATTTATCATTTGTTTTCAAAACGCTTACAAAAAAGTGGGACCCCAAAAATATACTGTGGGACCCCATTTTTATGACTTGATGGGGTCCCCGGGAAAATTCCGAGCGCCAACACTGACCTCAAAAAAACGGAACGGAATTTTACAGTTTTTTTACTGAATGAAACACCCAAAATGTACATGAAAATAAAGAAAGTGGGATTTACAATATTAACTATGAACAATAAAACACTGAATATTAACAACATATGAATGTTGCTCCTCTTTTACTTCTCAGACCACATCTTTTACAATCAAGCAAAACAACGAAAATTGTAACAAACAGCAAATTATGAATACAAAGTGTAAAAAAACAACAACCTACAATATGATATATTATCACTTTTATGCAGACATTTGTAGTAAAAATCTGATTCCGCATCTGTTTGGGTCCCTTTTTTTTTCCAGGAACACTAATACCAAAAGTCACAATATTCGATAGAGTTCTAAAAAAGTTATGACAAACCATCATAAAAAAAAATGGAATGGAATTTTACAGTTTTTTAATGAATGGGACAACCAAAAAGTACATGCAAATAAAGAAAGTGGGATTGACAATATTAACTATGAACAATAAAACACTGAATATTAACAACATATGAACGTCGCTCCTCTTTTACTTCTCAGACCACATCTTTTACAATCAAGCAAATCAAAGAAAATCTACCAAACAGCAAAATATGAATACAAAATGTAAGAAAAACCCTACAACCTTTTTCCAAAACACAATATAGAATGTGAGATATAACAGCATACATTTATAATTTTTTTTCAAAACGCATACAAAAAAGTGGGACCCCATTTTTATGACTCGATGGGGTCCCCGGGACCCCATTTGGAAAATTCCCAGCGCCAACACTGACCTCAAAAAAACGGAATGGAATTTTACAGTTTTTTACTAAATGAAACACCCAAAATGTACATGAAAATAAAGACAGTGGGATTGACAATATTAACCATGAACAATAAAACACTGAATATTAACAACATATGAACGTTGCTCCTCTTTTACGTCTCAGACCACATCTTTTACAATCAAGCAACACAACAAAAATGGAACAGTTTTAAATTGAAATTGATCATTTGAAATGTATCATTTGTTTTCAAAACGGTTACAAAAAAGTGGGACCCCAAAAATGTATTGTGCCCCCCCCCATTTTTATGACTTGATGGGGTCCCCGGGACCCCATTTAGAAAATTCCGAGCACCAACACTGACCTCAAAATACGGAATGGAATTTTACAGTTTTTTACTGAATAGGAAATGTACATGAAAATAAAGAAAGTGGGATTGACAATATTAACTATGAACAATAAAACACTGAATATTAACAACATATGAACGTTGCTCCTCTTTTACTTCTCAGACCACATCTTTTACAATCAAGCCAAACAACAAAAAATGTAACAAACGGCAAAATATGAATGCAAAGTGTAAAAAAAACAACCTACAATATGATATATTATCGCTTTTATGCAGACATTTGTTGTAAAAATCTGCTTCCGCTTCTTTTTCTGAAATACACGTTTCGGGCTAGCTGCTCTGAAAACAAACCCCGCCCACTCTGCTTGGTTCCTGGTCTGAACTGCTGTGACGTAGATTACCGTAATAACTCCTATAACACCCGAAAGCGCAGATTTCAACCATTGAAATACATTCTATAGTTCAAGACTTCCAGTCATGTTGGAAGAGGAAGGGGCCCGCTCCAAACTGTTCCCACAAGGTCGGGAGCATGGAATTGTCCAAAATGTTTTGGTATCCTGGAGCATTCAAAGTTCCTTTCACTGGAACTTAGGGGCCAAGCCCAACTCCTGAAAAACAACCCCACACCATAATTCCTCCTCCACCAAATTTCACACAACGCAGTCCGAAATGTGGCGTTCTCCTGGCGACCTCCAAACCCAGACTGCCAGATGGAAAAGTGTGATTCACCACTCCAGAGAAGGCATCTCCACTGCTCTAGAGTCCAGTGGCGACGTGCTTTACACCACTGCGTCCCACCCTTTGCATTGTACTCATTGATGTATGGCTTAGATGCAGCTGCTCGGCCATGGAAACCCATTCCGTGAAGCTCCCTGCGTACTGTACGTGGGCTAATTGGAAGGTCACATGAAGTCTGTAGCAACTGACTGTGCAGAAAGTCTTTGCACTATGCACTTCAGCATCCGCTGACCCCTCCCTGTCAGCTTACGTGGCCTACCACTTGGTGGCTGAGTTGCTGTTGTTCCTAAACTCTTCACTTTTCTTATGATAAAGTTGACTTTGGAATATTAAGGAGTGACTGGATTTGTTGCACAGGTGGCATCCTGTGACAGTTCCACGCTGGAAATCACTGAGAGCGGCCCATTCTGTCACAAATGTTTGTAGAAACAGTCTCCATGCCTAAGTGGTCGGGCCAAGTGATTAGGACACCTGATTCTCATCATTTGGATGGGTGGCCAAATACTTTTGGCAATATAGTGTACGTATTACATTTGGTAGCCACCTTCTGGCGGGCCAAACAAAGAGACATGACATGTCCATGTTTGGGCGTCCCTGCTATAGAGTTTTTTATCAGAAGACTCCCCAACATTATACAAGACTTTATTGTGGTGTTGGACCGTGCTTTAGGTTCTAATTACCTCAAGAGTGTTTGATTGGCAGAGCAGCAAACTGGCCCATGGTGAAGATGTCCATCCATCCATCCATCTTCTTCCGCTTATCCGAGGTCGGGTCGCGGGGGCAGCAGCCTAAGCAGGGAAGCCCAGACTTCCCTCTCCCCAGCCACTTCGTCCAGCTCCTCCCGGGGGATCCCGAGGCGTTCCCAGGCCAGCCGGGAGACATAGTCTTCCCAACGTGTCCTGGGTCTTCCTCGTGGCCTCCTACCGGTCGGACGTGCCCTAAACACCTCCCTAGGGAGGCGCTCGGGTGGCATCCTGACCAGATGCCCGAACCACCTCATCTGGCTCCTCTCGATGTGGAGGAGCAGCGGCTTTACTTTGAGCTCCCCCCGGATGACAGAGCTTCTCACCCTATCTCTAAGGGAGAGCCCCGCCACCCGGCGGAGGAAACTCATTTCGGCCGCTTGTACCCGTGATCTTGTCCTTTCGGTCATAACCCAAAGCTCATGACCATAGGTGAGGATGGGAACGTAGATCGACCGGTAAATTGAGAGCTTTGCCTTCCGGCTCAGCTCCTTCTTCACCACAACGGATCGATACAGCGTCCGCATTACTGAAGACTCCGCACCGATTCGCCTGTCGATCTCACGATCCACTCTTCCCTCACTCGTGAACAAGACTCCGAGGTACTTGAACTCCTCCACTTGGGGAAAGATCTCCTCCCCAACCCGGAGATGGCACTCCACCCTTTTCCGGGCGAGAACCATGGACTCGGACTTGGAGGTGCTGATTCTCATCCCAGTCGCTTCACACTCGGCTGTGAACCGATCCAGTGAGAGCTGAAGATCCTGGCTAGATGAAGCCATCAGGACCACATCATCCGCAAAAAGCAGAGACCTGATCCTGCAGCCACCAAACCGGATCCCCTCAACGCCTTGACTGCGCCTAGAAATTCTGTCCATAAAAGTTATGAACAGAATCGGTGACAAAGGGCAGCCTTGGCGGAGTCCAACCCTCACCGGAAACGTGTCCGACTTACTGCCGGCAATGCGAACCAAGCTCTGACACTGATCATAAAGGGAGCGGACCGCCACAATCAGACAGTCCGAAACCCCATACTCTCTGAGCACTCTCCACAGGACTTCCCGAGGGACACGGTCGAATGCCTTCTCCAAGTTCACAAAGCACATGTAGACTGGTTGGGCAAACTCCCATGCACCCTCAAGGACCCTGCCGAGAGTATAGAGCTGGTCCACAGTTCCACGACCAGGACGAAAACCACACTGTTCCTCCTGAATCCGAGGTTCGACTATCCGGCGTAGCCTCCTCTCCAGTACACCTGAATAGACCTTACCGGGAAGGCTGAGGAGTGTGATCCCACGATAGTTAGAACACACCCTCCGGTTCCCCTTTTTAAAGAGAGGAACCACCACCCCGGTCTGCCAATCCAAAGGTACTCCCCCCGACATTATACAAGACTTTATTGTGGGGTTGAACCGTTCTTTAGGTTCTAATTACCTCAAGAGTGTTTGATTGGCGGAGCAGCAAACTGGCCCATGATGAAGATGTGATACCACAAAAACTTCATCGTAGCAGAAAGATACAAATACATTACGTCGCCTCGCTTTACACAACAGCAACTAAAAGTGTTCATTTCTCATTGCCAGGCCATTCACTCTCTCACGGTGTGCCCACTGATCGCCTATACTTTCATTCACCTCTTTCATGATGCTGTTGCTTGGCAACGTCCCTGCAGGAATCGCTATGGAAACATGCCCCGGCGATTTAAAAATAGATGACTCCGAAGCTCGAGTCATGTCCGAGCGCAAAAAGTATAGATACCGATTTGAAAAGATACGCACCGGGCTGCGTTTGTTCCCCCGTAAGTGTCTTTGTGTAGTGAGGATGAAAGGAGGCGTGGTGTGCTGTTGACGTCTTGCTCACAGACACTGACTCCTTCGTTCATTCATTCATTGACCAGTCATCCTTCCTTCCGGCTATCGCTTGACTTGTCACCTCCCGTTGCAGGGGAGAGGGGAGGGAGCGTAAAAAGACAAAACGGATACTATTGTCTTTGAAGTCAGTCATAACAGCTGTGTAATGTAGCGTGTTTTCCGGACCATAGGGCACACCGGATTATAAGGCGCACTGCCGATGAATGGTCTATTTTCGATCTTTTTTCAGAAATAAGGCACACCGGATTATAAGGCACATTAAAGGAGTCATATTATTTGTATTTTTTTTCTAAGTGTAAAAGACTTCCTTGTGGTGTACATAACGTGTAATGGTGGTTCTTTGGTCAAAATGTTGCATGGATGATGTTTTACAGATCATCTTCAAGCCGCTTTCTGATAGATAGATAGATAGATAGATACAGGCCCGGCCCTAATCAATCTGGCGCCCTAGGCAAGATTTTAGGTGGCGCCCCCCCACATCGGCAGTGAAGTGTATATACTCACAAGAACCCGAATAGCTTTGTCTTTGACCTTTTTTTTTTTTACTTACAACTATACCTAATATATAAAGGGGTGGAAAAGTGACTATTACCTGCAGGGCAAACATTAGCTAACCAGAAGGCAATAATGTAAACAAAAAACACCTGCTTAAAAGATCTAATACAAATGTCCCTGAGGAATGTAAGGTGGGAGTACTGTAATTACCGAACGTTACATTATTATTTTCCATAACAATTTAGCCCCCTCCACAATATTAACCCGACGTTAAAACAGAACTAGCTATTTATTGATTAGCAATTGCCGAATCATGTAACATTAGCTTAATGCTAAAAAGCCAGGTTACCATCACATTCTGTAACAGACAAATAATTTCATGTAGGCTAACGTTACCTACCTGCTACCTCTGTCTTTTCTCGTTTCTCCTCTTCTTTTCTCTTTTTTCTTCCCTGGGCACCTGACAGTTTTGGCCGTTTTGACATCTTGTGTTGATTTTTTGATGTGGTGACGTCCAAAAAGAGTCATGATACGGGAAGGGAGGGGGCGCACCGTGCGTGGGGAGGAGGGGGGGTGTAATGTTGTAACAAATAATATTTCTATTAAATAGGCTTTACTTTGCATTTTAATTAACGTGAGATTATTTTTTGTATTTAGAAATAATAGTAACAACTTTTTTTTTTCCTCCAACATTTGTGGCACTGGCATGGCGCCCCCTGATGGACGGCGCCCTTAGCATTTGCCTATACGGCCTATGCCACGGGCCGGCCCTGGATAGATAGATAGGACTTTATTGTCATTGCACAAGTACAACGAAACTATGTTTTCAGCACAAACCCGTTCAAGATGAGACAAACAAACAGTGTACAGGGTTACAGAACAGGAACGCTGATGGGTCGCCACAAGGCGCCCCGTAAAAGATGGGAAAAAGATGAGTAAAAAAATACAATCTAGACTGGGCTCCTAAGGGGGCCTAGTCCGGAGTGGGAAAAAAACCTCCATGCAATGCACACATAAACACGTTACATTTAATCACGACAAATTCGCAACAAAGGGGCAGGGAGTTGGGGCCCTGGAGGTCGACTGCTGCTATGAAGCGCTGCCATCCAATCATCACCCCGAGGGGAAACAAGCGGTGGTGAAGGCGTGGGGTAGTAGAGGGTGTGTGTGTGCGTAGTTGCCCAATTGTCTTGGGTGTGATAATGTAATGTTTTTATAGACTGAGGCCGATCTGCAAAAGTTCGACTCCAGGTGTCGTTGAGGAGGGAGGGAGGTCAAAAGCGTCCATCATTGAGGTGTCCTCGGGGGTGTTTTTCAGAACAGCCTGTTGTTCACAACGTCAATGCCATTCGAGGGAGTCAAATCGTAGATTAGGATGTTTGTTTTCTGTGAGCAGACAAAACAATGTCTGTTCTATTCGTCCATGCTGGGCGCTCTCAAATTTGTCATTTGTCAAGACTTGGTCTTGGGTGTTTGCTTTTCCGGGATGCAACGGAAAGTTGGCACGGGCGAGACGGGAATGAATGTACATGATTTATTTATTAACTATAAATACAAAAAAAAGGATCAAACAAAAAGCGGGCACAGAGGCGGAGAATAAACTATGAAACCAAAAGACTATAGCAAAAAAGTACAAACGAAAAGCACACACAATGGCGGAGAACAAACTATGAAACCAAAAAGACTATAAACATGGAACAAAAACTTACTTGGCTTGGACAAAAATAGTTGCATGAAGAATGGACATGGAAAGAATGGACAGAGCATAAATGTGGGGATGTCGTCAGGACGAACAACAGAAAATGAAAAGCTTAAATAACACAGACATGATTAACAAAAACAGGTGCGTGACTCAAAACGTGAAACAGGTGCGTGACGTGACAGGTGAAAACTAATGGTTGCTATGGTGACAAACAAGAGTGCACAATGAGTCCAAACGTGGAACAGGTGAAACTAATGGGTAATCATGCAAACAAGACAAGGGAGTGAAAAGCCAGAAACTAAACAAAACATGACTTAAAACAAAACATGATTACACAGACATGACACAATTCAATTTTCCTTTTCAGCAAACTTCTCCATGATGTAATCCATCTTGCGATTCAGTTCAGAAATCGCCTCAGTCTGTGTTCCCACAGCCCGGCCCGAAACCATCCATTGCGACGAACAGCCTTTGGGCTCCTTGAGTGGCTGCCGTCGTCTTACGAATTTGACGATACACCAGAGCAATGCCCAGCCCAATCAGCAGGTGCCCCGCGATCACGGTTCCAAATAGGTAGATGTCTTCCACGTCCTCGATGGAAAGGACTGAGAGGCACATGATTCTCCATTTGTCCCAGGAATCTCTCACGTACCCCGCAGCAATTGTTCCATCAGGGCAGCCGGAACCTCTTTTCCTCGTCGATAAGATTTTATCAGTTGCGTCAAGAGTCCAGCTGATCATATCCATGTCTGATATTTAGATTTGAGGACAGCGCAAAGAAAGAGGCTTCAAAAAAGTTCAGACAAGACAAAAACAAAGAGAGCAAGCTGGAAGAAGAGGGAGCGGTAAAAAATGCGACCGCCCTCACCAGAGGCAAGACAGAATGCTCCGTACACTTAGTAAGTAAGTACTAAGTATTGGATACTTACTAATACGCCCCTGCCTTGGAGACTTTGTATGTGTAAATAATATGTAACTATAACTATTTGATACTTGTGTATATTGAAAAATGTGTTGTTTTGTCGTTCAATGGTTATTACGTATGTCTAGCTTGTGTGCTATTGTGTGCTTGGTTGTCGTGTAGCTGCTAGCTCCAAGTAGCCCATAGCCGACGCATGTTTACCTTTTGTGAATGACTTGACTGAAACAGAAGAAATTGTGTACTTTTTGTTGATGTTGACTACAGTATCTGTCCAGCTTTACACAAGTAAACACTGTGCAGGCCTGCTTGTCGTCAAACTAATATTGGACAGTTTAGATGCAAGCCGATATCATCTTGTTAGGGACCGCAATGTCACTTTGGGACAGAGGACCCTATTGTATTTTGTGCGTTTTATTATTATTATTATTCCGCCGCCTCTTCGAGCTCTAATTTTACCCCCTTAACATGCTTCAAAACTCACCATATTTGACACACACATCAAAAATTGCCATCGAAAAAAAACAAACCCCAAAACTCAAAATTGCGCTCTAGCGCCCCCTAGGAAGAAAACACAGACAAAACTGCTTGTAACTTCCGGTAGGAATGTCGTAGAGACTATGTAGGTCTGACTTAGACCTAGATTTCATACATTGACATCCTTCAGCAAAAATCAACAGGAAGTTGGCAATTCCCCCTTCAAAACAAAAGTTTACTAAAAACAGTCACTTTTGCCTTTTTTGATCTGTAATTTGACTCCCTTAACATGCTTCAAAACTCACCAAACTGGACACATACATCAGAACTGGCAAAAATTGCGATCTAATAAAAAAAAAACCAACCCCAAAACTTAAAATGCTTATTGCTTATTTTCTGTCTGATAAGATCATTCTTCTCACTAAGCAGATTTTATGTTAGCTTTAATTCATACACGGACATATTTCAGCAAAAATCAACAGGAAGTTTGCAATTCCCCCTTCAAAACTAAAGTTTAGTAAAAACTGTCACTTTTGCCTCTTTGAGCTGTAATTTGACCCCCTTAACATACTGTACTTCAAAACTCACCAAACTGGACACACACATCAGGACTGGCAAAAATTGCGCTCTAAAAGAAAAACCCAACCCCAAAACTCAAAATTGCGCTCTAGCGCCCCCTAGGAAGAAAACACAGACACAACTGCTCCTAGGAAGAAAACTCAGACAAAACTGCCTGTAACTTCCAGTAGGAATGTCTTAGAGACATGAAACAAAAACCTCTATGCAGGTCTCACTTAGACCTACATTTCATATATTGACAACCCCCAGTTTGCAATTCCCCCTTCAAAACCAAAATTTTGTAAAAACTGGTCACCTTTTTTCAAACATTATCTCCTCTGAGCGCGTTTGTCGTGTCGGCTTCAAACGAGCACAGGAGAGAGATTGAACCCATTTGATTAAAAGTTGACCAAAGAGTTTTAATTACTGTTTCGGTTTGGATTTTATGTGCCGTCAAAGTCAGCCCCGTCCATCGCTGCTTGCAGCTTTAATTTATTTTTGGGTTTTTTATGCTGATAGTGGACCGATATGTGATATCAATATCGGCTCGAGCACCCCGAGTGAGTTTAAAAGGTCAGTATGAACATGTACCGTATTTTCCGGACCATAAGGGGCATTGCCGATGAATGGTCTATTTTTAATCTTCTTTCATATATAAGGCGCACCGGATTATAAGGCGCATTAAAGGAGTCATATTATCATTATTTTTTTCTAATTTTTTTCCCTTGTGGTCTACATAACATGTAATGGTGGTTCTTTGGTCAAAATGTTGCATAGATGATGTTTAACAGATCTTATTTACGTGGCTCACCTTCGACAGCGTCTTCTCCCCGTCATCTTTGTTGTAGCGGTGAAGCGTGCAAGGACGGGAGTGGAAGAAGTGTCAAAAGATGGCGCTAACTGTTTTAATGACATTCAGACTTTACGTCAATCAATAGCGGAGCAGCATATCCTCATCCGGAAACAACAACAACACCCGGAAATGTGTCCCGTGAAAAACCATCCGACCGGAACTCTCTAATTAAAGTTCCTTGGGTGAATAATGTAAACTCACTACACCGGTATGTTTTAGCACTTTCATGGCAAGTTTACTGACAGATATAAGTAAGAACTAGAGATGTCCGATAATATCGGACTGCTGATATTATCGGCCGATAAATGCTTTAAAATGTAATATCGGAAATTATCGGTATCGGTTTCAAAAAGTAACATTTATGACTTTTTAAAACGCCGCTGTACGGAGTGGTACACGGACTTAGGGAGAAGTTGCGTCTCCCAGTCATACTTGCCAACCCCCCGATTTTCCCGGGAGACTCCCGAATCTCAGTGCCCCTCCCGAAAATCTCCCGGGGCAACCATTCTCCCGAATTTCTCCCGATTTCCACCCAGACAACAATATTGGGGGCGTGCCTTAAAGGCAGTGCATTTGCGTGCCGGCCCAATCACATAATATCTACGGCTTTTCAGACACACAAGTGAATGCAAGGCATACTTGGTCAACAGCCATACAGGTCACACTGAGGGTGGCCGTATAAACAACTTTAACACTGTTACAAATATGCGCCACACTGTGAACCCACACCAAACAAGAATGACAAAACACATTTCGGGAGAACATCCGCACCGTAACACAACATAAACGCAACAGAACAAATACCCAGAACCCCTTGCAGCACTAACTCTTCCGGGACATTGTTATTTATTGTTATTAATTATTAATAATTAATTAATTAATTAATTAATTAATTAATTAATTAATTATTTATTGTTATTAATATTGTTAATATTAATAACAGAAAGAAACAACCCTTTTGTGTGAATGGGGGAGGGAGGTTTTTTGGGTTGGTGCACTAATTGTAAGTGTATCTTGTGTTTTTTATGTTGATTTAATAAAAATAAATAAATAAACGATACCGATAATTATAAAAACGATACCGATAATTTCCGATATTACATTTTAAAGCATTTATTGGCCGATAATATAGTTTTATATTCTAGTTTCTTCAAAATAGCCACCCTTTGCTTGCCACTCCGTGCCAAGGAGTCGGAATTGGGGGTTAAATCACCAAAAACTAAATTCCCGAGCGTTGCCACCGCTGCTGCTCACTGCTACCCTCACCTCCCAGGGGGTGGGTCAAATGCAGAGCGTAATTTTACCGCCACGTGACGACCAGTGGTACTTTTGACTTTTTATTTTCACAATTGTATCATGTTTAAATCTGGAATAGACAACATATATACTACATATTCATGCTAAAATTAAGATTGTGATTAGAGATGTCCGATAATATCGGACTGCCGATATTATCGGCCGATAAATGCTTTAAAATGTAATATCGGAAATTATCGGTATCGGTTCCAAAATCATCTGTATCGGTTTCAAAAAGTAAAATGTATGACTTTTTAAAACGTCGCTGTGTACACGGACGTAGGGAGAAGTACAGAGCGCCAATAAACCTTAAAGGCACTGCCTTCGCGTGCCAACCCAGTCACGTAATATCTACGGCTTTTCACACACACAAGTGAATACCACGCATACTTGGTCAACAGCCATACAGGTCACACTGAGGGTGGCCGTATAAACAACTTTAACACTGTTACAAATATGCGCCACACTGTGAACCCACACCAAACAAGAATGACGGGAGAACATCCGCACCGTAACACAACATAAACACAACAGAACAAATACCCAGAACCCCTTGCAGCACTAACTCTTCCGGGACGCTACAATATACACCCCCCGCTACCCCTTACCCCCTCCCACCTCAACCTCCTCATGCTCTCTCAGGGAGAGCATGTCCCAAATTCCAAGCTGCTGTTTTGAGGCATGTTAAAAAAAATAATGTGACTTCAATAATAAATATGGCAGTGCCATGTTGGCATTTTTTTTCCCATAACTTGAGTTGATTTATTTTGAAAAACCTTGTTACATTGTTTAATGCATCCGGCGGGGCATCACAACAAAATTAGGCATAATTAAATGTTTTAATTCCACGACTGTATATATCGGTATCGGTAATTAAGAGTTGGACAATATCGGAATATCGGATATCGGCAAAAAAGCCATTATCGGACATCTCTAGTAAGAATTTTACACTACTTTATATTAGAAATGGCAACAGCGGAGGATGAATGTCACATAACAAGAAGATAGAGAAAAAGAAGAAGTTTCTCGACTACGGCGTCGGCACGGACTACAAAGGCGGACGCGCGCAAATTTTCAGGACTTATGCAGATCCCAAACACAGATCAGCAGGTACCAGAAGGTAAAAAAAGTTGCTTTTGCACATACTTGCCAACCCTCCCGAATTTTCCGGGAGACTCCCGAAATTCAGCGCCTCTCCCGAAAACCTCCCGGGACAAATATTCTCCCGAAAATCTCCCGATTTTCAGCCGTAGCTGGAAGCCACGCCCCCTCCAGCTCCATGCGGACCTGAGTGAGGACAGCCTTTTTTCATGACGGGTGGACAACAGGGTGACAAGAATTAAATCATCCAGACTAGAGATAAATTGTATTATTATGTTTATCTTACCTACAAATAAATATTTTTATTAATAAAAAAAAACAAAAAACTAAATGCATTTTTTATGTTGATTTAATAAAAATAAATAAATAAACGATACCGATAATAAAATTTAAAAAAAAAACGATACCGATAATTTCCGATATTACATTTTAAAGCATTTATCGGCCGATAATATCGGCAGGCCGATATTATCGGACATCTCTAGTTTTATATTTTAGTTTCTTCAAAATAGCCACCCTTTGCTTGGCATTCTGTGCCAAGGAGTCGGAATTGGGGGTTAAATCGCCTCTCCCAAAGACCTCCTGGGACAAATATTCTCCCGAAAATCTCCCGATTTTCAGCCGTAGCTGGAAGCCACGCCCCCTCCAGCTCCATGCGGACCTGAGTGAGGACAGCCTTTTTTCATGACGGGAGGACAACAGGGTGACAAGAATTAAATCATCCAGACTAGAGATAAATTGTATTATTATGTTTATCTTACCTAAAAATAAATATATTTATTAATAAAAAAAAACCAAAAACTAAATGCATTTTTTATGTTGATTTAATAAAAATAAATAAATAAACGATACCGATAATAAAAAAAAAACAAACGATACCGATAATTTCCGATATTACATTTTAAAGCATTTATCGGCCGATAATATCGGCAGGCCGATATTATCGGACATCTCTAGTTTTATATTTTAGTTTCTTCAAAATAGCCACCCTTTGCTTGGCATTCCGTGCCAAGGAGTCGGAATTGGGGGTTAAATCGCCTCTCCCGAAAACCTCCCGGGACAAATATTCTCCCGAAAATCTCCCGATTTTCAGCCGTAGCTGGAAGCCACGCCCCCTCCAGCTCCATGCGGACCTGAGTGAGGACAGCCTTTTTTCATCACAACAGGGTGACAAGAATTAAATCATCCAGACTAGAGACACATTGTATTATTATGTTTATCTTACCTAAAAATAAATATATTTATTAATAAAAAAAAACAAAAAACTAAATGCATTTTTTATGTTGATTTAATAAAAATAAATAAATAAACGATACCGATAATAAAAAAATAAAAAAACGATACCGATAATTTCCGATATTACATTTTAAAGCATTTATCGGCCGATAATATCGGCAGGCCGATATTATCGGACATCTCTAGTTTTATATTTTAGTTTCTTCAAAATAGCCACCCTTTGCTTGGCATTCCGTGCCAAGGAGTCGGAATTGGGGGTTAAATCGCCTCTCCCGAAAACCTCCCGGGACAAATATTCTCCCGAAAATCTCCCGATTTTCAGCCATAGCTGGAAGCCACGCCCCCTCCAGCTCCATGCGGACCTGAGTGAGGACAGCCTTTTTTCATGACGGGAGGACAACAGGGTGACAAGAATTAAATCATCCAGACTAGAGATACATTGTATTATTATGTTTATCTTACCTAAAAATAAATATATTTATTAATAAAAAAAAATAAAAAAAATAAATGCATTTTTTATGTTGATTTAATAAAAATAAATAAATAAACGATACCGATAATAAAATAATTAAAAAAAACGATACCGATAATTTCCGATATTACATTTTAAAGCATTTATCGGCCGATAATATCGGCAGGCCGATATTATCGGACATCTCTAGTTTTATATTTTAGTTTCTTCAAAATAGCCACCCTTTGCTTGGCATTCTGTGCCAAGGAGTCGGAATTGGGGGTTAAATCGCCTCTCCCAAAGACCTCCTGGGACAAATATTCTCCCGAAAATCTCCCGATTTTCAGCCGTAGCTGGAAGCCACGCCCCCTCCAGCTCCATGCGGACCTGAGTGAGGACAGCCTTTTTTCATGACGGGAGGACAACAGGGTGACAAGAATTAAATCATCCAGACTAGAGATACATTGTATTATTATGTTTATCTTACCTACACATAAATATTTTTATTAATAAAAAAAAACAAAAAACTAAATGCATTTTTTATGTTGATTTAATACAAATAAATAAATAAACGATACCGATAATAAAAAAAAACAAACGATACCGATAATTTCCGATATTACATTTTAAAGCATTTATCGGCCGATAATATCGGCAGGCCGATATTATCGGACATCTCTAGTTTTATATTTTAGTTTCTTCAAAATAGCCACCCTTTGCTTGGCATTCCGTGCCAAGGAGTCGGAATTGGGGGTTAAATCGCCTCTCCCGAAAACCTCCCGGGACAAATATTCTCCCGAAAATCTCCCGATTTTCAGCCGTAGCTGGAAGCCACGCCCCTTCCAGCTCCATGCGGACCTGAGTGAGGACAGCCTTTTTTCATGACGGGAGGACAACAGGGTGACAAGAATTAAATCATCCAGACTAGAGATACATTGTATTATTATGTTTATCTTACCTAAAAATAAATATATTTATTAATAAAAAAATAAAAAATAAAAAAAAATGCATTTTTACTATATTTTGCTAAAACATCAAAATTAATTGTATTTTTATTTGTATTTTTTCCCGACTCCTTACTACATCCAGCCATAGAACTATACATTAAAATAAACATATTTGAAATAATTGATTTTAAATTATCATAATAATTCATTTAAAATGACCATATTTAATTATTAAAATAATTGCTTGTTTATCAACAACTTTAGCATTTTATTCATTACATTTTGAAACTCTCAGAAGCCAAGTTATGTTATATTCCTTAATATTTATTTATGCAAGTTTGAAGTATCAATTATCTAAACACAGTTTTGTTTGCATATTTTCAGGATGTAGATATCTATGTCTATATATATATATATATATATATATATATATATATATATATATATATATATATATATATATGTATGAAATACTTGACTTGGTGAATTCTAGCTGTCAATATACTCCTCCCCTCTTAACCACGCCCTCAACCACGCCCCGCCCCACCCCGGACCACGCCCTCACCCCCAGAGGTGGGTAGAGTAGCCAGAAATTGTACTCAAGTAAGAGTACTGTTACTTTAGAGATTTATTACTCAAGTAAAAGTAAGGAGTAGTCACCCAAATATTTACTTGAGTAAAAGTAAAAAGTATGTTGTGAAAAAGCTACTCAAGTACTGAGTAACTGATGAGTAACATATACACACACATATATATATATATATATATATATATATACACACACACACACACACACACACACACACATATATATATATATATATATATATATATATATATATATATATATATATATATACACACACACACATATATATATATATATATATATATATATATATATATATATATATATACACACACACACATATATATATATATATATATATATATATATATATATATACACATATATATATATATATATATATATATATATATATATATATATATACACACATATATATATATACATACATTGATATATACAGTATATAATTTATATTTATTTAAAGGTGTTTTAATGAATATACATGCATGTTTAACACATATAGATTCCTTTCTTTCATGAAGACAAGAATATAAGTTGGTGTATTACCTGATTCTGATGACTTGCATTGATTGTAATCAGACAGTAGTGATGATAATGATCGTCCACGTTTTCAAATGGAGGAGAAAAAAAGTTCCTCCTTTCTGTCTAATACCACATGAAAGTGGTTGGTTTTTGGCTTCTTATTTGTCCAGCTTCCATATTCGTTTTTATACACTTTACAAGAAATACATTGGCGGCAAACTCCGTAGCTTGCTAGCTTGTTTGCGCTGGCTTTCGGAGACTCTTATTTTGAAAGCGCAGGCGCGATGGAGAGGCACTTTTATTGTGAAGACAGGAACTGTGCAGTCAGTCTTTAGGCTTTTGACGGGATGAACGGTTGAAATAAAAAAAGGTCTTTTTTCCTTCACACTTTTGATTGATTGATTGGAACTTTTATTAGTAGATTGCACAGTACAGTACATATTCCGTACAATTGACCACTAAATGGTAACACCCCAATAAGTTTTTACACTTGTTTAAGTCAGGTCATGTGACCCCTGGCTCTGTTTGTTTGGTCCAACGTCACCAGTGACTGCATCTGATTGGTGGAACGGAGTGAACGTCACCAGTGACTGCATTTGTTGAAACGCAGGCACTTTGAAGGTCTGTCTGACAGACCAAAACAAACAAAGCGTGCATTAACAGATCGATAAAAATTAGTAGCGAGTAGCGAGCTGAATGTAGATAAAAGTAGCGGAGTAAAAGTAGCGGAGTAAAAGTAGCGGAGTAAAAGTAGCGTTTCTTCTCTATAAATATACTCAAGTAAAAGTACGTTGCATTAAAACTACTCTTAGAAGTACAATTTATCCCAAAAGTTACTCAAGTAGATGTAACGGAGTAAATGTAGCGCGTTACTACCCACCTCTGCTCACCCCCCACCTCCCGAAATCGGAGGTCTCAAGGTTGGCAAGTATGCTTTTGCATAATATTGCGAAACAAAACGCCAGATAATATGTCTTACCTTATACACACACCATAATAATACTCCCATGTTGAAGCACAGTACAATCCATCAAGCGGTGCGGCTTCATAGTTCACCAAACTCGTACTAAAACATTGATGGCGGCATAGAACCAATATGATTCATTAGTATGGCGGTACTATACTAGTACCGGTGTATTGTACAACTCTAATGTAAACAAATGTCCACTATACAGAGTCTTCAATGCTCCAAGAAGCTGCGATAAATTAGAAGCACATTTACCCTGTCAGGCATTGCTTTTCCAAATCGCGACAAGAACTGAATAAATAAAGTTGATTAATCTCCTCAGAGACTGAATTATTTGTGTTGTTTTTTTTTGCACAGCTGTTTCCTTTAATGCGCTTGCTACTTTCAATTCAGTGCCTAAAGCGAGTGGACGGGTGGACGTGTTGTCATGGTGACTTATAAGCACAGAGGAGGAGACAAGGAAGGAGGACCCATCCTCACACACACACACAAATACACACACCAGCGGTAATGTGAACAACACACCAGGTTATACTGTGTGCAATTTACAGCGGCTGGGCAGGATGTTATTGCTTCTCAGAATGAACACATCGCACCGACTAAATTGTCTCAACAACGCCCCTCCCCGAGCCTGGAGGGAATATGTCTGAGCATCCCTAAATGCTTTGTTCAACAAGCATGAGCACCTGCAGCCCCGCTGGGACATCACCATCAAGCCTATTGGTCGATGTGTGGATGGCGCCTGGGTTCAAATCAGCAGCCGAAGAAGTGCAAGCCTTCACCGAATATGAATTTTTCATTTTGATATATTTTCTGTAGGAGGACAAACACGACACAAACCTTCCTAATTGTTAGGAATCCCATTGTTTATGTTATTCATGCTTCACTGATGAGAGGATTTGGCAAGTGCCGTTTTGTCCTACTAATTTTGGTGGTCCTTGAACTCGCCATACAACTTTCTCCGACGCTGCCACAGAAAGACGTGTTTTATGCCACTCCTTCTTTGTCGCGTTTTGTCGACCAAACGTTTTATGCTGTGCGTGAATGCACAAAGGTGAGCTTTGTTGACGTTATTGACTTGTGCTAATCAGGCATATTTGGTCACTGCATGACTGCAAGCTAATAGATGCTAACATGCTATTTAGGCTAGCTGTAAGTACATATTGCATCATTATGCCTCGTTTGTAGTTATATTTGAGCTCATTTAATTTCCTTTACTTATCTAATTTATATTTGCATGTCTCATGACACATTATCTGTATGTAATAGTGGCTGCATTTATTGTCATGTTGTTCCAGACCACAGCAAACATTACCCAGCTTGCCAAAGATTGTAATAAATCCATTAGAAGAAGACAGCCTACCGTTTCCTTTAACTTGGACACACACATCTATACCTTTGGCCGTTAAAAGCCAGTTATTTCCAGGAGTTATCTCACCCCCTGAGAAGTTTTACTAATGTTTTCCAATTTTGTAAAGATGTGTAGAATAAATATTTCATTTCAACATTTCTGTCAACGAAGATTTGTGTCAGCCTGCGACACATAGTCATTTTGATAGTAGGCTAATATAGCTAATAGATGCTTACATCATGTGTTGCCTTCATTATAAGACTTATATAAGCCTTTTAATTTTTTGCGGCTACAGACAGATTTGTTTTTGTATTTTTGGTCCAATATGGCTCTTTCAACGTTTTGGGTTGCCAAGGGTAGGTGGAGTGTGTGGATGTTGGAACGGTTCGAATCAGATGAGAAATGTGGTATATTGAGCGGTTTGTATATTGCCCATTAATGAGTGAAATTCGTGGTAATTCCAGGTAATCAGGGAATTTTCGAAACCGGAAACATGCTGGCTTGAATGTGTGTGCATGTTGGAACAGTTCGAATTAGATGAGAAATGTGGTATGTGGAGAGGTTTGTATATTGCCCATTAATGAGTGAAATTTCTGGTAATTCCAGGTAATCAGGGAATTTTCGAAACCGGAAACATGCTGGCTTGAATGTGTGTGCATGTTGGAACGGTTCGGATTCGATGAGAAATGTGGTATATGGAGAGGTTTGTATATTACCCAATAATGTACAATGAGTGAAATTCCTAGTAATTCCAGGTAATCAGGGAATTTTCGAAACCCGAAACATGTTGTCTTGAATGTGTGTGCATGTTGGAACGGTTCGAATCAGATAAGAAATTTGGTATATTGAGAGGTTTGTATATTGCCCATTAATGAGTGAAATTCCTGGTAATTCCAGGTATTCAGGGAATTTTCGAAACCGGAAACATGCTGGCTTGAATGTGTGTGCATGTTGGAACGGTTCAAATTAGATGAGAAATGTGGTATATGGAGAAGTTTGTCTATTGCCCATTAATGTATAATGAGTGAAATTCCTGGTAATTCCGGGTAATCAGGGAATTTTCGAAACCGGAAACATGCTGGCTTGAATGCGTGTGAATGTTGGAACAGTTCGAATCAGATGAGAAATGTGGTATATTGAGAGGTTTGTATATTGCCCATTAATGAGTGAAATTCCTGGTAATTCCAGGTAATCAGGGAATTTTCGAAACCGGAAACATGCTGGCTTGAATGTGTGTGAATGTTGGAACGGTTCGAATTCGATAAGAAATGTGGTATATGGAGAGGTTTGTATATTACCCAATAATGTACAATGAGTGAAATTACTGGTAATTCCGGTTAATCAGGGAATTTTTGAAACCCGAAACATGCTGTCTTGAATGTGTGTGCATGTTGGAACGGTTCGAATCAGATGAGAAATGTGGTATGTGGAGAAGTTTGTATATTGCCCATTAATGAGTGAAATTCCTGGTAATTCCAGGTAATCAGGGAATTTTCGAAACCGGAAACATGCTGGCTTGAATGTGTGTGAATGTTGGAACGGTTCGAATTCGATGAGAAATGTGGTATATGGAGAGGTTTGTATATTGCCCATTAATGTACAATGAGTGAAATTCCTGGTAATTCCAGGTAATCGGGGAATTTTCGAAACCGAAAACATGCTGTCTTGAATGCGTGTGCATGTTGAAATGGTTCGAATCAGATGAGAAATGTGGTATGTGGAGAGGTTTGTACATTGCCCATTAATGAGTGAAATTCCTGGTAATTCCAGGTAATCAGGGAATTTTCGAAACCGGAAACATGCTGGCTTGAATGTGTTTGCATGTTGGAACGGTTCGAATTCGATGAGAAATGTGGTATATGGAGAGGTTTGTCTATTGCCCATTAATGTACAATGAGTGAAATTTCTAGTAATTCCGGGTAATCAGGGAATTTTCGAAATCCGAAACATGCTGTCTTGAATGTGTGTGCATGTTGGAACGGTTCGAATCAGATGAGAAATGTGGTATATTGAGAGGTTTGTATATTGCCCATTAATGAGTGAAATTCCTGGTAATTCCAGGTAATCAGGGAATTTTCGAGACCGGAAACATGCTGGCTTGAATGTGTGTGCATGTTGGAACGGTTCGAATTAGATGAGAAATGTGGTATATGGAGAGGTTTGTCTATTGCCCATTAATGTATAATGAGTGAAATTCCTGGTAATTCCGGGTAATCAGGGAATTTTCGAAACCGAAAACATGCTGTCTTGAATGCGTGTGCATGTTGGAATGGTTCGAATCAGATGAGAAATGTGGTATATGGAGAGGTTTGTATATTGCCCATTAATGTACAATTAGTGAAATTCCTGGTAATTCCGGGTAATCAGGGAATTTTCGAAACTGGAAACATGCTGGCTTGAATTTGTGTGCATATTGGAACGGTTCGAATTCGATGAGAAATGTGGTATATGGAGAGGTTTGTATATTGCCCATTAATGTACAACGAGTCAAATTCCTGGTAATTCCAGGTAATCAGGGAATTTTCGAAACCGGAAACATGCTGGCTAGAATGTGTTTGCATGTTGGAACGGTTCGAATTCGATGAGAAATGTGGTATATGGAGAGGTTTGTATATTGCCCATTAATGTACAATGAGTGAAATTCCTGGTAATTCCGGGTAATCAGGGAATTTTCGAAACCGGAAACATGCTGGCTTGAATGTGTGTGCATGTTGGAACGGTTCGAATCAGATGAGAAATGTGGTATATTGAGAGGTTTGTATATTGCCCATTAATGAGTGAAATTCGTGGTAATTCCAGGTAATCAGGGAATTTTCGAAACCAGAAACATGCTGGCTTGAATGTGTGTGCATGTTGGAACGGTTCGAATTCGTTGAGAAATGTGGTATATGGAGAGGTTTGTCTATTGGCCATTAATGTACAATGAGTGAAATTCCTGGTAATTCCGGGTAATCAGGGAATTTTCGAAACCGGAAACATGCTGGCTTGAATTTGTGTGCATGTTGGAACGGTTCGAATTAGATGAGAAATGTGGGATATGCAGTCAATTGTATATTTTCCATTCAATGTCAATGGGGAGAAAATTATCGTAAATTCCAGGAAAATCTGCAACTTGGGTAAAGGGAGAACATGTGTCGGAAAAATAGTGTGGTTGGATGGCTGAATGGTTGGAATCAGGTTAAAAATGACGCATTTTGAGAATTTGGGGCATTGTTTAATTATGAATAGGTCCATTCGTTTGAATGGGAATTTTGGGAAAACCGGGAATTTTTGTAAATCGTCCTAGAATGGGTTGGTGTTTTTTTAAGTAAATAAATATATTTTTGGAATCGGTATAACATTTTTGACATAGTAACAATTTGAATTGAAATGGGTAATTTGGAATTCCGGGAAAACCGGGAATTTGTACGAAAAAAATCAGTTATCATTTTCGTCACAACTAAGAGGAATGGTTTGACGGTGGAATGGTCAAAAATGGTTGAAAAAGGTGGACTGTGAAACCTTTCCAGAATGCGGGGAAAGTAGGTGAAAATGTCCTGGGCATGACGTTAAAGTGCATTCGGCATTGGAGGCTCCTCTAAGGGGTCTTGGGGCACTAGGAGGTTACCCCAGGTGGCCCTTGGCAAAGGCCTAGTACCTGACTGCCCCCTAGCCAGGGATACGGTGAAGACCTCAACGGCGGAGCAGGCAGGAGACGGTAGATTTAAGAACTACCACAACGGCTGCGATGGCGGAAGAAGGCTGCAGCAGAAAAGGGTCCCCAGTCGTCTTGGACTCCGTGCCACTGGACCCTGACCCGATTCTGTCAAGGATCGTGTGGTGACTGTCTGTGCACCAGTCTCCCCCACGTTAAACAAAGTCACGCACAGGCATCCTCCATAAAGGGATACACCCCGACCAGGAGGATCGTCATACTCGTTCAAGTGCTCAAGGGCTTTGGAAAACCGGGAATTCTGTGAATTCCTTGACATTTTTTTGAACTTGGAAAATGGTAGTTTGATTGTCCAAGGTGACAAGGGTGTGGGATGGGGGAATGGTTCAAGTCGGTTTAAAAAATGCGGGATTTGTGAAAGTTCGAAAAATGGCCCATTCATTTTCAATAGGCAAAATCACCCCAAAAAACGGGAATTCTGGGTAGTGTGGGATATTTAAAAAAAAAAAAAAAAGTATATAAAATATTGATACTAGCACAATTGTCCTAGAATGGGTTGGTGTTTTTTAAATAAATAAATACTTTTTTGGAATCGGTTGAAAAATGTTGACGTAGTAACAATTTGAATTGAAATGGGTAGTTTGGAATCCCGGGAAAACGGGGAATTTGTACGAAAAATAATAAATTATCACTTTTGTCCCAACTAAGAGGAATGGTTTGACTGTCAAAAATGGTTGAAAAATGTGGACTGTGAAACCTTTCCAGAATGCGGTGAAAATAAGGCTTTGGAAAACCGGGAATTCTGGGAATTCCTTGACATTTTTTTGAACTTGGAAAATGGTAGTTTGATTGTCCATAGTGACAGGGGTGTGGGATGGTGGAATGGTTCGAATTGGTTTAAAAAATGTGGGAAATGTGAAAGTTCAAAAAATGGCCCATTTATTTTCAATAGGCAAAATCATCCGAAAAAACGGGAATTCTGGGTAGTGTGGGATATAAAAAAAAAAAATGTATATAAAATATTGATACTAACACAATTGTCCTAGAATGGGTTGGTGTTTTTTAAATAAATAAATACTTTTTTGGAATCGGTTAAAAAATGTTGACGTCGTAACAATTTTAATTGAAATGGGTAGTTTGGAATTCCGGGAAAACGGGGAATTTGTACGAAAAATAATAAATGATCACTTTTGTCCCAACTAAGAGGAATGGTTTGACTGTCAAAAATGGTTGAAAAATGTGGACTGTGAAACCTTTCCAGAATGCGGTGAAAATAGGGCTTTGGAAAACCGGGAATTCTGGGAATTCCTTCACATTTTTTTGAACTTGGAAAATGGTAGTTTGATTGTCCAAGGTGACAGGGGTGTGGGATGGGGGAATGGTTCAAGTCGGTTTAAAAAATGCGGGATTTGTGAAAGTTCGAAAAATGGCCCATTTATTTTCAATAGGCAAAATCACCCCAAAAAACGGGAATTCTGGGTAGTCTGGGATATTTAAAAAAAAATGTATATACAATATTGATACTAACACAATTGTCCTAGAATGGGTTGGTGTTTTTTAAATAAATAAATACTTTTTTGGAATCGGTTGAAAAATGTTGACGTCGTAACAATTTTGATTGAAATGGGTAGTTTGGAATTCCGGGAAAACGGGGAATTTGTATGAAAAATAATAAATTATCACTTTTGTCCCAACTAAGAGGAATGGTTTGACTGTCAAAAATGGTTGAAAAATGTGGACTGTGAAACCTTTCCAGAATAGGGTAAAAATAGGGCTTTGGAAAACTGGGAATTCTGGGAATTCCTTGACATTTTTTTGAACTTGGAAAATGGTAGTTTGATTGTCCAAGGTGACAAGGTGTGGGATGGGGGAATGGTTCAAATGAGTTTAAAAAATGTGGGAATTGTGAAAGTTCGAAAAATGGCCCATTCATTTTCAATGGGCAAAATCACCCGAAAAAACGGGAATTCTGGGTAGTCTGGGATATTAAAAAATAAATACAAATGTATATAAAATATTGATACTAACACAATTGTCCTAGAATGGGTTGGTGTTTTTTAAATAAATAAATACATTTTTGGAATCGGTTAAAAAATGTTGACGTCGTAACAATTTTGATTGAAATGGGTAGTTTGGAATTCCGGGAAAACGGGGAATTTGTACGAAAAATAATAAATTATCACTTTTGTCCCAACTAAGAGGAATGGTTTGACGGTCAAAAATGGTTGAAAAATGTGGACTGTGAAACCTTTCCAGAATGCGGTGAAAATAGGGCTTTGGAAAACCGGGAATTCTGGGAATTCCTTGAAATTTTTTTGAACTTGGAAAATGGTAGTTTGATTGTCCAAGGTGACAGGGGTGTGGGATGGGGGAATGGTTCAAGTCGGTTTAAAATATGTGGGAAATGTGAAAGTTCGAAAAATGGCCCATTCATTTTCAATAGGCAAAATCACCCAAAAAAAACGGGAATTCTGGGTAGTCTGGGATATTAAAAAAAAAAAAAAAAAAGTATATAAAATATTGATACTAACACAATTGTCCTAGAATGGGTTGGTGTTTTTTAAATAAATAAATACATTTTTGGAAAAAAAATGTTGACGTCGTAACAATTTTAATTGAAATAGGTAGTTTGGAATTCCGGGAAAACGGGGAATTTGTACAAAAAATAATAAATGATCACTTTTGTCCCAACTAAGAGGAATGGTTTGACGGTCAAAAATGGTTGAAAAATGTGGACTGTGAAACCTTTCCGGAATGCGGTGAAAATAGGGCTTTGGAAAACCGGGAATTCTGGGAATTCCTTCACATTTTTTTGAACTTGGAAAATGGTAGTTTGATTGTCCAAGGTGACAGGGGTGTGGTATGGAGGAATGGTTCAAGTCGGTTTAAAAAAATGCGGGAATTGTGAAAGTTCGAAAAATGGCCCATTCATTTTCCATTGGCAAAATCACCCCAAAAAACGGGAATTCTGGGTAGTGTGGGATATTTTAAAAAAAAAATGTATATAAAATATTGATACTAACACAATTGTCCTAGAATGGGTTGGTGTTTTTTCAAATAAATAAATACTTTTTTGGAATCGGTTGAAAAATGTTGAAGTCGTAACAATTTTAATTGAAATGGGTAGTTTGGAATTCCGGGAAAACCGAGAATTTGTACGAAAACAAAACCAATTATCATTTTTGTCCCAACTAAGAGGAATGGTTTGACGGGGGAATGGTCAAAAATGGTTGAAAAATGTGGACTGTGAAACCTTTCCAGAATGCGGTGAAAATAGGGCTTTGGAAAACCGGGAATTCTGGTAATTCCTTGACATTATTTTGAACTTGGAAAATGGTAGTTTGATTGTCAAAAGTGACAGGGGTGTGGGATGGTGGAATGGTTCGAATCGGTTTAAAAAATGTGGGAAATGTGAAAGTTCGAAAAATGGCCCATTCATTTTCCATAGGCAAAATCACCCCAAAAAACGGGAATTCTGGGTAGTGCGGGATATTAAAAAAAAAAATGTATATAAAATATTGATACTAACACAATTGTCCTAGAATGGGTTGGTGTTTTTTCAAATAAATAAATACTTTTTTGGAATCGGTTAAAAAATGTTGACGACAATTTTAAATGAAATGAGTAGTTTGGAATTCCGGGAAAACGGGGAATTTGTACAAAAAATAATAAATTATCACTTTTGTCCCAACTAAGAGGAATGGTTTGACGGTCAAAAATGGTTGAAAAATGTGGACTGTAAAACCTTTCCAGAATGCGGTGAAAATAAGGCTTTGGAAAACTGGGAATTCTGGGAATTCCTTGACATTTTTTTGAACTTGGAAAATGGTAGTTTGATTGTCCAAGGTGACAGGGGTGTGGGATGGTGGAATGGTTCAAGTCGGTTTAAAAAATGTGGGAAATGTGAAAGTTCGAAAAATGGCCCATTTATTTTCAATGGGCAAAATCACCCGAAAAAACGTGAATTCTGGGTAGTCTGGGATATTAAAAAAAAAAAAATGTATATAAAATATTGATACTAACACAATTGTCCTAGAATGGGTTGGTGTTTTTTAAATAAATAAATACTTTTTTGGAATCGGTTGAAAAATGTTGACGTCGTAACAATTTGAATTGAAATGGGTACTTTGGAATTCCGGGAAAACGGGGAATTTGTACGAAAAATAATAAATTATCACTTTTGTCCCAATGTCAAAAATGGTTGAAAAATGTGGACTGTGAAACCTTTCCAGAATGCGGTGAAAATAGGGCTTTGGAAAACCGGGAATTCTGGGAATTCCTTGACATTTTTTTGAACTTGGAAAATGGTAGTTTGATTGTCCAAGGTGACAGGGGTGTGGGATGGTGGAATGGTTCAAGTCGGTTTAAAAAATGCGGGATTTGTGAAAGTTCGAAAAATGGCCCATTCATTTTCAATGGGCAAAATCATCCGAAAAAACTGTGGGCTGTGGAGCGCGCCAAAGTTTTTGGGTGGAACAATAATAAATAGACAATTTTTTGGTGGTGTAAAATAACATGTGTGAATGCTTGGGCCTTCACACGATGATAAATACCTACTTTTTGACTATCCTGGGCAGCTTTGTGCAGGTGTAGACGTGCCCCTCTGTGGGACATAATGGACGGCAAAGGTGAGTTCAAGAACCGCCAAAATTAGTGGGACAAAACGATGTTCACCAAATACTGTCATCAGTGAAGCATACACACAAACATAAACAGTGGGCTTTCTAACAATTGGGAAGGTTTGTGTCATGTTTGTCCTCAAACAAAAAACATACTAAAACTGCCCCCCCTCCACAAGGGAGAGAGGGGCAGAGCAGAAAAGAAAAGAAACGGCAGATCAACTGATCTAAAAGGGGGTCTATTTAAAGGCTAGAGTATACAAATGAGTTTTAAGATGGAACTTACAGTAAATGCTTCTACTGATGTAGCATCTCTAACTGTTACCGGGAGGGCATTCCATAGTACTGGAGCCCCAATAGAAAACGCTCTATAGCCCGCAGACTTTTTTTGGGCTCTGGGAATCACTAATAAGCCGGGGTTCTTTGAATGCAGATTTCTTGCCGGGACATATGGTACAATACAATCAGCAAGATAGGATGGAGCTAGACCGTGTAGTATTTTATACGTAAGTAGTAAAACCTTAAAGTCACATCTTAAGTGCACAGGAAGCCAGTGCAGGTGAGCCAGTATAGGTATTGTGGAGAATGCATACTGTATATGTTTATAAGTTCTTTCTTTTTACATAGCCATGTTTAGAGAATCTAGTACTTTTCCTTTGTATATTCTACTAGTTTCGCTTGTGTTCAGAGGTCTGTTTAGTGTCTTAAACTATTGGAATGTGAAATACAACCCCCACTCTTTTCTTATCAGTGTTGCGAGGGGGAGACATGGGGGCTTTCTTTATGTGCAAGGAGTTGGCTTTTCCGTTTGAATGTCAGATCAACTAGAGTAGCCGATATGAATGTATTGGTTAAGCTGATCTCCTAAAGCTTTAGTAAAACTTGAAAATATTCCTATTCTGTCTTGATGGTCCTTCTTACTCAGCATATAAGTCATCGAAAGAACTTGGGATTGACCAGTAACTTAGATTCCCTGGGAGGAAGAACTGGTCTGACGCAACAGTATACATATAGGTATATATGTATGTATATATACACAGTATAGGCGTAATATGATCTAACTTTTTTGTTCTTGTCAAAAGTCCAGCATGTTAGCCACTTTTTGCTAGCAGTTTTTCGCAATTTTGAATGAAAAAAAGAGAAAGACATGTTCTTGTTTCACATAGAGATTGGGAATGATGGGGGAAATTCCCCAAAAAATTGCAGTTCCCCTGTATGAGCTTTTTATTTGATTGTTTTGCTTATTAAGCCACGCTCAGGCCATGCTTAAAGTGCTTACTGTAGTAATCAAGTCGACGCTTCTGCGTGGCCACGGTAAATATAAAAGAAATAATAATACTGCAATGAATCAAGCAATTAGCAGTTTGCAGCAAGCATCCCACGTAGTGTTGGCTCCTGATGGAGCAAACGGGGAAGACTATTATGTTTGTCATTTTTTTGCAAGTGAAAGCTGAGGTGATTGCAACACAGCTGAAAAGCTATGCTTGCCCTTTAATTAGTAGGCAGACTCCTACCTCCTTGTCACTGAGGTCCCTTTTTTTATATTTAATTACTATAATTGCTTATTGGTCACCTTTTCCTCCGTCAGTTCTGAATTAAAAAAAATTTTTTTTTCAACATTCTCAGGTCAGTTTGCATCATAGAGTGATTGGAGCACATACTTGTTGGTCACAAAAAAAATTCATGAAGTTTGGTTCTTTTATGAATTTATTATGGGTCTACTGAAAATGTGAGCAAATGTGCTGGGTCAAAAGTATACATACAGCAACATACATTATCAATTTTGGTGATGTAGAAAAGTTACAATCAAATCAAATTAGCTTCATGGCCTCTTAACTTCATGTGAGTGATTATGATTGACGACACCTGTCGACTTCTCTGAGCCCATTTAAACAGGGCTCATGTGACGCAGTCATTAGACTCGGTTACAAACGCGACAATGGGAAAGTCAAAGGAACTCAGCACAGATCTGAAAAAAACGAATCGTTGACTTGAACAAGTCAGAAAAGTCACTTGGAGCCATTTCAAAAGCAGCTTAAGGTCCCAAGAGAAACTGAGCAGACAATTGTTCGTAAGTATAAAGTGCATGGCACAGTTTTGTCACTGCCACGATCAGGAAGAAAACGTAAGCTATCGCCTGCTGCTGAGAGAAAATTAGTCAGGATGATCAAGAGTCAACCGAGAACCACCAAAAAGCAGGTCTGCAATGAATTGGAAGCTGCTGGAACTGTTATGTACAGCATACTTGCCAACCTTTTAACCTTGAGACCTCCGATTTCGGGAGGTGGGGGGAGGGGGGCGTGGTCGGGGGTGGGGTGGGGCGTGGTTGGGGGTGTGGTTAAGAGGGGAGGAGTATATTGACAGCTAGAATTCACCAAGTCGAGTATTTCATATATATATATATATATATATACATATATGAAAATATGCAAACAAAACTGTGTTTGGATAATTGATACTTCAAACTTGCATAAATAAATATTAAGGAATATAACATAACTTGGCTTCTGAGAGTTTCAAAATGTAATGAATAAAATGCTAAAGTTTTTGATAAACAAGCAATTATTTTAATAATTAAATATGGTCATTTTAAATGAATTATTATGATAATTTAAAATCAATTATTTCAAATATGTTTATTTTAATGTATAATTCTATGGCTGGATGTAATAAGGAGTCACGAAAAAATACAAATAAAAATACAATTAATTTTGATGTTTTTAGCAAAATATAGTAAAATGTATTTATTTTTGTAATTTTTTTATTAATTAATATATTTATTTTTAGGTAAAATAAACATAATAATACAATTTATCTCTAGTCTGGATGATTTAGTTCTTGTCACCCTGTTGTCCTCCCGTCATGAAAAAAGGCTGTCCTCACTCAGGTCCGCATGGAGCTGGAGGGGGCGTGGCTTCCAGCTCCGGCTGAAAATCGGGAGATTTTCGGGAGAATATTTGTCCCGGGAGGTTTTCGGGAGAGGCACTGAATTTCGGGAGTCTCCCGGAAAATTCGGGAGGGTTGGCAAGTATGATGTACAGAGAAGGGAAGGAGGCGACAACCAAGGCAGAACTGCGGTTTACCAAGGTTTATTTAAACCTTTGATGATTACGTGGCATGTGTATGTAAATGGGTGTAGGCTATGTGTGGAATTAATAGTGTGAATGTTACCAGGGGTTGTTGTCTTTGCGTGTTGGATGTATCCTTCGTCGAATCAAGGGGGCAAGGCGAAGAGGCAGTCCGTAAACAGGCAAGGGGTCGAGGGTAGGAGCGAGGCAGTGTAGTCCGTGTCAGAGCAGGGGTCGAGGAAGGCAGTCAGGAATCCGGATGGATGTCGAGAGGCAAAACACGATCACGAATGAGGGTGAAAACACAAGGGAGACACAAGGGACATGAACAAGGGAGACACGGAGAGAGCAAAAGCACAGGGGAGGGAATGCCAGACATGATGCTTACTGGGAAGATGAGCGACGTTCTGGCAGAGGTTCATCGGGTCCGCTGGTCTTTATGCCGCTCCTTCTCATCAGGTCCAGGTGCGCTGATTGGTGATTGTCTGCAGGCTTGTTGCTGCGTGGGCATGCTTCGCTCAGCGCGGGCAGCGGCATGTCTGAGCGCGCTGCCAGCGGAGGTGGGTTTGAGTCCGCGCCGTGACAGGAACACAGGTGTCAGTGTCCACAGTCGAGCGTGTTTTGCATCGCCATGGACTGAGAGGCTACCATGCAAGAAGGAAGCGCTTGCTCCAGCAGCGACACCTTAAGGCTCGTCTAAAGTTTGCTGCTGATCACATGGACAAAGATAAGAACTTCTGGAGGAAAGTTCTGTGGTCAGATGAAACAAAAATTGAGCTGTTTGGCCACAATACCTAGGAATATGTTTGGAGGAGAAAAGGTGAGGCCTTTAATCCCAAGAACACCATTCCTACCGTCAAGCATGGTGGTGGTAGTATTATGCTCTGGGCCTGTTTTGCTGCCAATGGAACTGGTGCTTTCCAGAGAGTAAATGGGACAATGAAAAATGGAGGATTACCTCCAAATTCTTCAGGACAACCTTAAATCATCAGCCCGGAGGTTGGATCTTGGGTAAAGGTGGCAAAGGAACCATCAAAGGAATGGCTAAATCAGGCTAGAATTAAGGTTTTAGAATGGCCTTCCCAAAGTCGTGTGGACAATGCTGAAGAAACAAGTCCATGTCAGAAAAAACAACAATTTTAGCTGAATTGCACCAATTTTGTCAAGAGGAGTGGTCAAAAATTCAAGCAGAAGCTTGTGGATGGCTACCAAAAGTGCCTTATTGCAGGTAAACTTGCCAAGGGACATGTAAGCAAATATTAACATTGCTGTATGTATACTTTTGACCCAACATTTTCAGTAGACCCATAATAAATTCATAAAAGAAGCAAACTTCATGAATGTTTTTTTGTGACCAACAAGTATGTGCTCCAATCACTCTATCACAAAAAAACAAGAGTTGTAGAAATGATTGGAAACTCAACACAGCCATGACATTATGTTCTTTACAAGTGTATGTCAACTTTTGACCACGACTGTATAAAAGTTTACTGTCTGGCCTTGGTGGAGGTACTTTGTTAAGTCCAATTCTTGTGCCATTTCTATTATGAAAGACAACAATGTAAAATGGTCATACAATATGGATGCTAGTGGCCAATGAAAAAAGACCACTTGTTGCCAGGCAGCATTCATAGGGCTCAGTCATAACTACCCCCCCTCAAAAAAATGTCCTCATTTTACTTAACGGCCATTGCATTACAGACCAATAGAAAATGCCACTTGTTGCAAGGTAGAATTCATAGGGGTGGTCGGTATTTTCCCCCGAGAGACCCAAGAAAAAATACCTACTGGTCATTATGTAGAGTTATTAGGGCTTAATCATCATTTCCCCAGAGGTCGATGGAAAAACATGCTGTCTTGTTGCTAGGCAATAATGATGACAACAGAAGAAGTTGTTGCTGCGAGGCAGAGTTCGATCCATTACTACTCTCCACTTTAAAAAAAAAACCCGATCACTTATGGCCAGGGGCGCCGAAAAGGGGGTGTAAAGGAGACGGATTCTCGGGGCCCATGATGGAGGGGGGCCCAGAGAGGCTCCTAATGATGATGAAATTATAATACCGAAAAAATAATGACACTGTGTTGGGGGCCCTGTAAAGATTCTTTTCATGGGGCCCAAAATCCCTAGCGGCGCCCCTGCTTATGGCTCCTACAGCCAGCTTGGTCCTTCTGCTGCAGACACAGCTAGCAGATCACTGTTGGTGTGTCCATAGAGTGCATAATGGCCCTTCCATAAACTACAGTACATTTCTTACAAGTATTATTATCAATGGGGAACTGGAAACCAACGTGGATGGAAGCATATTGCAGTCTATTAACAGGAAATTAACAACTAGATTAATGACAGTCTAGACCAGGGATCGGCAACCAAAAATGTTGAAATAGCCATATTGGACCAAAAATACAAAAAAACCCCCCGTCTGGAGCGGCAAAAATTAAAAGCCGTATATACTGTATGTCTTATAATGAAAGCAACACATGATGTACAAACCCCGTTTCCATATGAGTTGGGAAATTGTGTTAGATGTAAATATAAACGGAATACAATGATTTGCAAATCCTTTTCAACCCATATTCAGTTGAATGCACTACAAAGACAACATATTTGATGTTCAAACTCATAAACTTTATTTATTTTTTTTGCAAATAATAATTAACTTAGAATTTCATGGCTGCAACATGTGCCAAAGTAGTTGGGAAAGGGCATGTTCACCACTGTGTTACATGGCCTTGTCTTGCTGAAATAAGCAGGGGCGTCCATGGTAACGTTGCTTGGATGGCAACATATGTTGCTCCAAAACCTGTATGTACCTTTCAGCATTAATGGTGCCTTCACAGATGTGTAAGTTACCCAT
This sequence comes from Nerophis lumbriciformis, assembly GCF_033978685.3. Classification (NCBI taxonomy): domain Eukaryota; kingdom Metazoa; phylum Chordata; class Actinopteri; order Syngnathiformes; family Syngnathidae; genus Nerophis; species Nerophis lumbriciformis. The sequence goes on from NC_084569.2 coordinate 8,846,390, forward strand.
GTCTTGGGCACTAATACACCCCCATACCATCACAGATGCTGGCTTTTCAACTTTGCGCCTATAACAATCCGGATGGTCCTTTTCCTCTTTGGTCCGGAGGACACGACGTCCACAGTTTCCAAAAACAATTTGAAATGTGGACTCGTCAGACCACAGAACACTTTTCCACTTTGTACCAGTCCATCTTAGATGAGCTCAGGCCCAGCGAAGCCGACGGCGTTTCTGGGTGTTGTTGGTAAACTTTTTTCGCCGTGCATAGTAGAGATTTAACTTGCACTTACAGATGTAGCGACTAACTGTAGTTACTGACAGTGGGTTTCTGAAGTGTTCCTGAGCCCATGTGGTGATATCCTTTACACACTGATGTCGCTTGTTGATGCAGTACAGCCTGAGGGATCGAAGGTCACGGGCTTAGCTGCTTACGTGCAGTGATTTCTCCAGATTCTCTGAACCCTTTGATGATATTACGGACCGGAGATGGTGAAATCCCTAAATTCCTTGCAATAGCTGGTTGAGAAAGGTTTTTCTTAAACTGTTCAACAATTTGCTCAGGCATTTGTTGACAAAGTGGTGACCCTTGCCCCATCGTTGTTTGTGAAAGACTGAGCATTTCATGGAATCTACTTTTACACCCAATCATGGCACCCACCTGTTCCCAATTTGCCTGTTCACCTGTGGGATGTTCCAAATAAGTGTTTGATGAGCATTCCTCAACTTTATCAGTATTTATTGCCACCTTTCCCAACTTCTTTGTCACGTGTTGCTGGCATCAAATTCTAAAGTTAATGATTATTTGCAAAAAAAAAAAAAAAGTTTATGAGTTTGAACATCAAATATGTTGTCTTTGTAGCATATTCAACTGAATATGGGTTGAAAATGATTTGCAAATCATTGAATTCCGTTTATATTTACATCTAACACAATTTCCCAACTCATATGGAAATGGGGTTTGTAAGTGTCTATATTAGCTGAAATAGCCTAAATGACTATGTGTCGCAGGCTGAAGCAAATCTTCGTTGACAAATTCAATATTTATTCTACACATTTTTACAACATTAGAAACCATTAGTAAATCAGAGGCTACTCAGAAGGTGAGATAACTCCTGCAAATGACTGCCTTTTAATGGCCAAAGGTATAGATGTGTGTGTCCAAGTTAAAGGAAACAGCAGGCTGTCTTCTTCTAATGGATTTATTACAATCATTGGCAAGCTAGGAAATGTTTGCTGTGGTCTGGAACAACATGGCACACAAACAACTATCAGAAATGCAGCCAATATTACACACAGATAATGTGTTATGAGACATGCAAAACTAAATTATACACCAAGAGGATGCAATTAAAGGATATTAAATGAGCTCAAATATACCTACAAATGAGGCATAATGATGCAATATGTACATACATATGCATTCACGCACAGCATAAAACTTTTGGTGGACAGAATGAGACAAAAAAGGAGTGGAATATTTTTACATGTAAACAAACAGTTGAGCCACAGTCCACACTATGGTGAGTTCAAGAACCGCCGAAATTAGTAGGACAAAACGATGTTCACCAAATACTCATATTCAACATATCGAAGAGTGGGCTTTCTAACAATTGGGAAGGTTTGTGTCATGTTTGTCCTCAAACAAACAAAAAACATACTAAAACCAAAAAATTATTTTCCCCTCCATATTTGTCCATTTTCAGTCTTTTTTTAAAAATGCTCCAGGGTGCCACTAGGGCGGCGCTAAAGAACCGCATGCGGCTCGAGAGCCGTGGGTTGTTGACCCCCGGTCTAGATAGAATATAACACAAATACTAAAAACCAGACCTGAAAAACGATACAAATATTAAAACATTATGCTTTGTTAAACAGCTCAACACAAAAAGGACATAAACAAGCTTTTAAATAGAATTAAAAAAAAAAACCTGTTGGTGTCTTGCCAGATTTTGTGTTTTGTAGGAATACATCATTTGTATTCCTGCTGTAGGTGCACATGCATTAGAAGGAGGAGCAAGGCTATGTTTTAAATAGCCGTTTCCCACATTAATTACACAACATGTGGATTGTTACGATCACGCTTTGATTGTCAAAGATGATGTACATGTTGTACATCTCTGCATGACAAAGTTTTAACCTTCTCTATTCACTAACAAAAATGTAACCCCCGTGTTAGGCTGCCGTCCGCGCACACCTGCATTTGAACTACGGCACCGGCACCGGCACTTAATCTGTTTACGACTTTATAAAACCTAAGCTGTAAAAACCCCTCGATGGCCTCCCTTGTCAGTCCTCACACGATCCGGCAGATCGGCTTGATTTCTGCTCCCGTTTGCTGTAAACGTGTTCTATGAAGCCGGAAAAGCAACAGCACCCGGCGGAGGCCAAGCAGCTACAATATTGCGATATTAACGTCACTCCTGGTGGCTTTGCTCATCAATCTATTTGCAGAGCTGGTGAGGTGTGAAAACAAGGAAGTGGACCACTGGGGGGGGACACCAGTGTGGACGAGATTGGACTACCTTATTGGCCGTGTGTGCATGGATGCAACATAATGACAAACGTGGGGAGCGTTACAGTATGTTGCCGTCGGCAACACAGCTGCTTTGGACCGCGCCGTCGAAGGCTGCGTGTTTGCGTTTGGTTGTGACACATTGCAGTGGAAGTGTCATCTCGGGTTGGCAGAAAAAAAAAAAAAAAAGAACAATAGATGCCTGGAGCATTCTGGCATTATGCAAATGAGCTTGTTAAGGACTTGTTGCCATGGAAAAAGAGGTAGAGATGCTCAGCATGAGGTTTTGCAACTCCACTTAGACCCTAAATCTTCTAACTTTATATCATTTGTCCTAACATCTGCGAGCACACTCAATTATGTCTTTCTTTGTCATTTTGACGTTAATTACAATGCTCTTTATTAACGTGTTTTCCGGACCATAGGGCGCACCGGATTATAAGGCGCACTGCCAATGATCTTTTTCATATATAAGGCCATACTTGCCAACCCTCCCGAATTTTCCGGGAGACTCCCGAAATTCAGCGCCTCACCCGAAAACCTCCCGGGACAAATATTCTCCCGAAAATCTCCCGATTTTCAGCCAGAGCTGGAGGCCACGCCCCCTCCAGCTCCATGCGGACCTGAGTGAGGACAGCCTTTTTTCACAACTGGAGGACAACAGGGTGACAAGAACTAAATCATCCAGACTAGAGATAAATTGTATGATTATGTTTATCTTACCTAAAAATAAATATATTTATCAATTAAAAAAAAAAAAAAAACTAAATACATTTTTACTATATTTTGCTAAAAACATCCAAATTAATTGTATTTTTATTTGTATTTTTTCTGACTCCTTATTACATCCAGCCATAGAATTATACATTAAAATAAACATATTTGAAATAATTAATTTTAAATTATCATAATAATTCATTTAAAATGACCATATTTAATTATTAAAATAATTGCTTGTTTATCAACAACTTTAGCATTTTATTCATTACATTTTGAAGCTCTCAGAAGCCAAGTTATGTTATATTCCTTAATATTTATTTATGCAAGTTTGAAGTATCAATTATCTAAA